>NC_081159.1:2092500-2165000 GCF_012432095.1 Onychostoma macrolepis
ATAAATTTTTAAATAAATATGGAAAATTCCTTCATTTTAATACAGCACAATTTTTAAAGAATTTTTGCAGTATTATAGTTAACTAAAACTGAAACTAAAATTAAAACTATTTAAAAAAAAAACGCTTTCGTTACTTGAAATGAAATAAACGTTAATTGAAATAAAATACAAAAGCTTTCGATTTCAGCTAGCTGACAAGGTAACACTTGTTATTTTAATTTAGCTTAACTGGATGCACTAAAATCACTGAAACTTTAAAAATAAAAAATAAAAACTACATAGGCAAAATGAAAAATATAAAAACAAAATATTAATAAAATTTACATTAAATGATAATAAAATAAAGGTGGGTTTACATCCTGATTTACTGTTATTCATAATGAAACTATTCATACTAAAATAATTAATGCACTGATCATAAATATAGCACTTTGATTATGACATATTTAAACATAATTGCGTGGCGCAGTATTCCAGAAGAACTCTGTGACTTCTGTTCAAAGCTCTCGTCCTGTGAGAGTTTTATCTGAGAGGAGGAGCCAAAGATCAAAGCAGAGTGATTTTCATCTCTCTCTCTCTCTCTCTCTCTCTTCCTACATGTTCTTCTCATCCTTCTCTCCAGCACAATGCCAGTCGGGTTTCTATAAATACCAGAGAAGCCATTTTGCATGTGTGCGATCCTCACAATGCTCTGGGAACCGTGCTCGTAAATCAGACGTCCCCTCGGTGAATCGTGTCTTTGATGGGGCCCTGCTGACGTTATCCTCTAATGAAGAAAAGAGATGATGAGGAGGCCCTACTTTTGTGTCTGTAACTCACAACACTGCAGTGTATTATTACATAAAGTAATTAAGAGGCCCCTGGACACCCACAGATGGAAATGTTTTCTCCCACCGACTCTGAGAAGACGTTACAGCCAGACGATGTTATATGTGCGAGAGGATGTCGAGGCTTTGCATTTTGATTCGCAGCCCACAAGGACGCTTACTTTAATTCATAGAAGGCCTTGTTAAAAGACACTGGTAGTAAATAATTTTATGAGATTCACACAAACTCTCAGGAAGTGCTCCTATATGATAGATAGATATTTTATATGGAAAAATATATGCTGTGTTTCCATGTTTTATGAGGACATTCCATAGGCGTAATGGTTTTTATACTGTACAGACTGTATTTTCTATCGCCCTAAACCTGCCCCTTACAGGAAACTACAGGCATTTTTAGATTTTTTAAAAAAACCTCCTGTATGATTTATTAGCTTGTTTCCATAAAAATGTCCCCACAAGGTCAAAATTTACTGGTATTACTATCCTTGTAGGAACATTTGGTCCCCATAACGTGATAAATACCAGGTACACACACACACACACACTTCCAAGAGAGTGCATAGCAAAACCTCACACAGAGAGTTTTCAGATGCATAGGTGATCAGCAAACACACCACCAGAGGGCAGAGTTGAGTTGAATTAACTAAAGGCTATTTTTGCACTTTCATCCTTTCAGTCCTTCCCTTTCTCTTTCATACACAAAACAAAAACAATTACAAATGGAGAAATGCTGAAACTGCTGCACATACACCATTTGAATCACGAACAGTTATAGCATTTCTACATTTGTAAATGTTTATGCACAGCATTTCAGTTTCCTTAGATGTTTCTTGATATTCATCTAACATTCAAGTGCTGAGGCAGGGGTTCGTTTATTTCAGGGTGTTTCTTCAAGTGTGTCAGCGGTTGTTTTTTTATTGAACAGAACAGATTTTTTGTTATGGAAAATTTTACCCTTTCTGAAGCATTATGCTTGCTACATTTCAAATGCATAAATGCATTCATAAAAAGATTAATTATTGCATGTTTAAATCTAAACAAGAAGCAAAGTATTCGATATACATTTGCTGTGTGAAAATGATTTATATAAACTTTTCTGTTACTATGTCTGTAATTTCCACAACTAACAATAAAAATGAAGTTTTTTTAAAAGTCACCGTTCTCCTGTGATGCATGTACACTAGCATTAAACAGTTTGTGGTCAATCTGATTTTTTATTTTTTTTATGTATTTCTTTAAATAAATTAATATTTTTATTCAGCAACAATGCATTAAATCGTAAAAGTAAAAACTTTTACAATTTTACCAAAAAATCAATAAATGCATTTTTTTTTTCAAACTTCATATTCATTAAAGAAGAGAATCCTTTAAAAATGGTGTCCTGCAATTAAATACTAAGCAGGAACATTGGAAATATTAAGAAATACGCAGCAAATCAGCATATTGTTCTGACTTCTGAAGGATCGTGTGACACTAAAGACTTAAGTAAAATTGGAGTTAAATGCTGCTGAAAATTCAGATTTGCATCACAGGAATAAATTACATTTTAAAATATATTAAACTAGAAAACAGTTTTTTGAAACTGTCAAAATATTTCACAATATTAATGTTTTTACTGTATTTCTGATCAAATAAATGCAGCCTTGATGAGTGTAAGTGACTTCCTTAATAAGCATCAAAAAAAAAAAACTTGCCAACCCCAAACGTTTAGTGTATGCATGCACACTGCTGGACATTTTTAGTAGACAAAGTGAACAGTGTGTTATCTTAGTTCTAATAGAAAACCTGAGCTAATTGATAAACGTAATTGTATCTTGGAAACACAAGTTGCTGTCTTCTCCTTGCATCTCTTTTAAAATCGAATGAAATGTTTGCTCGGTCATATGACCTTTACGCGAATGCAAGCTTGGGAAACTCTGCAGCTCGTTTTATGCTTTCTTCTAAGTAAGCATTCGCATTTTGCTTTTATTTTTCGACAGCAAACACACATCTTCTGTGTCCAGAACAATAGCGCTATTATAAAGTCTTCTGCTTATCAGAGGAGTTTAGCCGTTTATATTTCTCTCCCAGGACACGGATCAATGAAAACAGAGGAGGTTCTTTGTTTATCAACCCTTGAGGGCCTGCATACGATTTCACATGGAAATGACACTGGGAGAGATAGTAAACATGCCATTTTTACGATTGTTTAACATTACGGCCACTGAGGCAACTATTGTTTAACTCGTGGCACCTTTTACACTTTTCGGTTGGTCTTTATTTTCTCCCAACAGTCTGTACGCAGATGTTTGCACGGCGCTGGAAAGAGATACTCCACCCTGCCCACAAAAATGAGATTCTTCTTTGACTAAAATGATGCAATGTTATCGTGATGAACAAGTGACTGTGCATGCAAGCTACGAAGCTCGGAAGACCAGAGAGAGACGCCAGTTTTCCTCATCCTGTGGTAGTTTTATAGATTACAGCTGAGGGTCTTCTTCGAAAACAGATGGAGAGCCATTCCTCTCCTCATCCTCGAGATCGTTAGCGCACGGCTCCGATGACATCATCAGCTGAGAGTCGATCTGTAAATCATTGTCATGCTGTAGGCAAACCAGCCTCTTTAGCATTCTGCGAGCTCTTTCGGGTTTTCCTGGCTTGAATCAGAACATATGTTGGCCATTTTGGGATCCGTTGTTTCTTCCTGATACATTCCTGACCTTGAGGAGCTGTGCAGTTGGTTTTCATAAAGCCAGTGTCTTCAAAAAGCCTCTGAAGCCACTCGCCCTTTTGAATATATTGGGAGATTATTGCATGCAAATGTCATTAGTCTCTGATTGTATGAAGAACGTGTTTACATTGGTCGGGCAAACACAGAACAATTCAATAAAATCAAACTTTGACGTGACAACACAACAACGCTCATCAAAAGTAGAATAGACATATGCATCATTTATAAGTTAATGTGGGCAAACTGACAAAAATATGGTGTGTGTGTGTGTGTGTGTGCGGGTTTGTATACAGTAAAAAAAAATCAATGTTTTACAAGAAAGATTTTTACAAGAAAATACAGACTTTATTTTACAGTGTCCTTGTTACACGTTACATGTACTTACTATTAAAATAACAATAAATTATGCATAATTACATGCAAGTAACCCTAATCCTAACCCTAACCATATAATACAGTACATGAAGTTCAATAATATTACTCAGTACTTAAATGTAGCAAGTGCACCTTAAAATAAAGTGTAACCAAAAACTACTATTTCAGAATTTCATGTTCAGTTTTTTATTTTTTATTTATTTTTTGCAATTGTGAAATTTACTAGCAATTTCTGTGTGAAAATTGTTACACCATTTTTGTTTCAGGGTGAAGACATTGAATTTATATATATATATCTAAGTGCTGTCAAATGATTAATCGTGATTAATCGCATCCAAAATAAAGTTTTTGTTTACATAATATATGTATTTGTACTGTGTATATTTATTATGTATATACAAATACACACACCTACAGTATATATTTTGAAAATATTTACATGTATATACATTTATATATATTCTTATATTTTACATTATATATAAATATATTTAATATATAAACATAACATATTTTTCTTAAATATATACATGCATGTGTTTTTATTTATATATACAGTACATAATAAATATACACAGTATACCCATATATATTATGTAAACAAGGACTTTTATTTTGGATGCGATTAATCGCGATTAATCGTTTGACAGCACTAATATATGTATATATATATAATTTTAGTTTTGGTTAATAATTTTGTTTGTCATTCGTTTTTTTTTTATATGTCTGATCATTTTCATACATTTTTATTTCAGTTATTTTAGTAGTCTAAATCAAGATAAACTAAATACGTTGCTTTTGCAAATGAGAAACGTTGCTTTGGCAACAAGCTGAAATAAAATAGGTTAATATATATATATATATTGGTTTTATGGTTTTAGTTTTAGTTAACTCTAATAGTCCTGCTGCACACTAATATAATGTCTTTGGGCCTTTTTTTTTGAGTCATTAAATGCAACTTTTACTACTTACCAAAAATATGACACCTCAAATTTACCAGGTTATTTAACAGCATAAAGAGGATTATCCATGATATACATTATTTCAAATTCCAGCTTTTTATTTTTTCCTTGTTAAATGGTCATCTTGCCAACATTTATTTTCTAAGGATCACTTAAGCAAGGCATGCTCTGGAAAATAAACAGATTTTTAATGTAAACGTGAGCTTCTTCAGATGAAATGGATCCAGTCCAGAGTAATTACAAACGAGTGCACTTTTGCTGTCAGGCCAAGGTCAAACCTTTGAATACTTCAAAGCTTCTTTTATTTTTGAAGTGTTGAGGCACCATATAAGTGAATGTAAAGGGTCTTTGAGTTTGTCTCATTCCTCAAAGGCTAGATGAAAGCCTTTAACTCGTTTTAATGTGAGGGGTAATTCTGATAATCAAAAAGTCCTGCACAGCAAAAAAAAAAAAAAAAAAGAGACCTTAAACTTCATTTTCTGCTGAGACTGACATTGTTGGCTTATGTTTCCCAGAGATCCCAATTCTTAAAGTGTAAATAATAGTAATTTCAAAATGAACCACCGCCTATTTTATGTTCATATGACCTAATCAAAGCCTATTTGACAGATTAACCTTTCTGTTCTATCAAATGTGATTTCAAGCAAATAAACCAACATATAATCTAAAACATATTCTCTCAGAAAGACAGATGTGAATACTTGACAAACAAATATAAAGAGTGTAAAGTGCATCAAAAAGCCTATGAAACGAGTAAAATTCACTTTAGTGAACGCTTAATAATTTTGAGAAGGTTAGTAGTTCTCTTTAAGGTAGTCCACACAAAGTTCAACAAGTTGCCTCACAGTCGGCTAATTACACCTAAGGGAAATGTTTACCAATCTTCCAGCAAAGGTAATAAAACGTTTTTGTGACTATAGTATAAGCGAAATGACAATCTCTGCTACTAACTTCAAAGTTATTACTACATATGCACATTTCTGTGTATGAATCATCCAGAAAGTGTCGCTCCTCCTTAACGATTCAGTGCGGAGAGGAGCAGGGGAGTGGAACGGACGTTCTCGAATCGGTTCCTTCGAACGAGTCTGTTAAATGAACGAATCTCATTTTGATGCAACTCATATTTTAGTTGGCTGAAGTCTTCACGGTTATACTAAGAGTTATGAATAAGTAAAAATTACCATATGCACCTACAATGACGTACACTCTTAAAAATAAAGGTTCTTTATTGGCATCAACGGTTCCATGAAGAACCTTACCATTCAAGGTACTTAGAAAAAGATTCTTTTGATTTTTAAAACGTTCTTCATAGTCATACTAAGGGGAAAAAACCCCAAAACGGTTCTTTTAATAGCTATTTACTGGAACGTTCTTTGTGGAACTAAAATTGTTCTTCTGTGGCCCCCCATATGACCTTTATTTTTAGAGTGTAAGGACGTTCCTGAAACTCCTCATTTATTTCGGCTATTTTGTTGTATTGTTCAACAGCTTGAGAAAAAGTTATGCCCAGCAGCTGACAAATGGAGAAAAAATGTATTTCTGCTTAGTTACAAATTGTGGGAAAAGGCTTATTACCCTTAAATGCTCTCTGGAGTCCCTTCTAGATTTGTAGAGACACATATGTAAATACAGCTTAATAAGAGACAGATAACTCGACCTGAAAAAGACTCGTGAGTCACTGAAGAGAATCGTTTAAACCAAGTGATTCAAACGAACCGAGTCACTTGGATGAATCAAAATCCCAAACACTAGAATGGAGAGGGTCAGGAACATCGGTGGGTGGGGTTAACCCTTTGTGGAAAAAAAAAAATTAAGGAATCACGTGTTCCCAGATCAAAGGAGATCCGCTTTGTACAGAGAGCGCGAGCAGCAGCCAGCGAGGCAGAGCGAGCAATGCGATAGTCCGGGCTGCAATGGTGAAATAAGCCACGACATTCTTCTCAAGGACAAACTTTTATTTTTAATGATCGCTATTCTCACGTCGTACCACCCATTGCGGTTTGTTTTTTTTCTTCCCTTTTTTGTTGTTTGTATTTTTTTTTTTTTTGGGAGGACGCGCTCTCCTCTTCAAATTTGATTCTGAATCAACACTTTTTTGAAGACCCTTGGAAATTATGTTCCGATCGGCGCTGATCCAACCGGCAAGATGATGATTTTACCGAGGAGTGGGTTCGGTCGTGGTGCTGATTCGGTGGTCTTGGCGTTGTTTTGGGTCTTGGGAAGCGTCCTAGCCAAGGATACTGCCTTTGTGGAAGTTGTGCTTTTTGAGTCTAGCCCAAATGGTGATTATACCACTTACACGACAGGTTTGCAAGGGCGCTTCTCCAGAGCCGGAGCCACTATCAGCGCAGAGGGCGATATCGTGCAAGTACGTTTCCGTCTCTATGGGTGCACTTGCATGGGGATTTGACGCTTTCTGTGCGGTGCATTCGCTCTCCGCAACTTTATTTTTCTCTGTCTTTTCAAGGGGGTGTGGGGTTGCACTTCACTGCACGAGGATGATGGTACAAGCCCAGCGAACTATGCGCTCGCAAAATGGCTTCTTGTCTCGCAAAACATGCAAACGTACTTGCAAAAAAGTTACTTTGATGCACAACTTGCACGAATGGTGTTGCCGTGTGCTGCTGAAGCGCAGTAGGAACGTGCAGAAACAAACACGGTGTAAACTTTGTAGCGCAGATGATGACAGCGGTAAACATGTCAGAGGTTATCAATTTTAATAACTGCATTTCCCAGATCTTTTGCAGCGTTGTAATGCCAGTGTTGCTTAGCACTCGCAGGATTCTCAGAATCAATGAAAACTTGGAAAGATCAAGCATTTATTATAAACTTTGCTGGTAGTTAATAAAAGTTTAGCTATAAAAAACATTTAATTTTTCTTTTTCTGCTTATGTGCTTATTAAAATGTATCTATATAAATGCATTTAAAAAAGGTATGCATTAAGCAAGAAAACTTTTGTTAATTTCCATAAATATAATTTCATTTCTAGTGGTGCTAAAAGTATCAGTGCATGCCTTTAAAAGACCTTCGAGGTGACCTGAGGTTACTCTTAAATAATATTAATAACAACCCCAATGGTATGGTTTAAAGATGACACTTGTCATATAAATGTCCTTTGTTTAAAGTTCATTGAAGGTTGTGAGAAATCTTCTCTATAATGTGGTCCAGATGCCCACTCTGCTTAAATAGCATCTCCACAGGGACTTGTGCAATTTGATAAATCGCTCATGAACCATCACACCTATGTGTGATTTATTCCTCTTATTGCACACATGCGGTTTTGTGTTCTCTAAGGAGGGTTTTGCAATGCTTCTAAAGAGCGCCCATTTTCATGATTTGTTGAAAGTTTGTAATTCTTCCCCTCCTCTTGTGAAAACAGAGAGCAGGCATCAAAGACCGAGACGTTATTGAATGCCACGCCAGGAGGAATAATCTGTCCCTTAAACACTTGCTCAGAGTTGAACGCTGCTGGCTGCAGTGCACTGTGGGAACTTATGGTTAATGTGAAAGGGATGCGATGATGCAGATCAAAGCGAATGCCTGATGCATGCATGCAAATGCTATTTGATGAATGCAAAAATGTATTTGGAGTCAAAGGTATTGCTTAAGCATCCAGCAGTCCGTCTTTCAAAGGCTTCTACTATTGCTGTTCTTTTCTTATACGGTCCTCCCTGTGGTTTTAGTGTAGAAAAATGAAAAGTACAGGCTTTTTTACATCCAGGTCCGCTGTGTCCGTCCCACATCATTCGCTAGTGTGTGTTTACAGTTGTGTACTTAGTAATGTTAGAACGTTCCCATGTATAGGATTAGTGAGTATCACATTCTTCAAAATGGCAAGTGGTGATCATCGTTTTTCAGTGATGGCAGAGGAGGCTGCTTTCTCTGTAGTGGGGTGAAATGAGAGATTTAGTGGTTTAGATATTTAGACTGGCCATGCATACATTTAGCACGGGCCATTTGGCTCTATCTTTAAACCCTGCTGAGATGACGGACCTCAGCTTTACGTTGAGAAGGCTTTGAGGTTTGCCATATAGCTTCAGACCTAGTTTAGCTTTTGTCGCAGAGGCCAAGGTAGAGTTCCTGCGAACGCTGTAAACACTGTGTGCTTGATGTTTTAAATCTTTTGCTTCGCTGTTTGTTCTCTCTCGTGTTCTTAACTGCTCTGCAATGCATCTTTCACAATTTTCTTCTCAGCAATGCCGTTCTTCCATGTCAGCTTCTCAGCGGTGTCATGCTTTCATTTGGCTTTGATTGGTGTTGAGATGTGAGAGTTTTGTTGTGAAGCTGATTGAATAAGAACCATATGAAGACTGAAATGTTTGTTTGACTTCTGAAGAGAAAAACTCATTGGTTTACATAATAGTTGTGGAATTCTTGTTCTGCATTCTTGCACAAACATTTTCTTGTGCCTGTTTGTCCAAATGGCTTTTAAACATGGTAGTTTTCCAGCAAACTTGCATTGATGTGATGGCCGTCTCGTTATAAACAAGTTTTTGGTTGGGTGTTGAGAATGTGAACAATTAAGTTAATGCTGTAGGATGTAGTGAAATATCAAAAACTAGCCCTGGTACATCCTTGTCAGTTTTCCCTTGAGTGAAAAAAGGAGAGCCTGGAGTACCATCAGGGCCAAAGCAAACAAATTAACTCAATTTGCTACATACTCTACCTTATGGGGCAGGAAGCAAAGTGACTTTTCTTGGCTAATACACAAAACCAATGTTCCCCTTGGCTAGAACCTCGATTGCCTCAATTTTGTCTTCTCTTTGCATGAAAATCAGTGTCTTTTTAAATAATTCTTACACACTGTAGTTGTGGTTTCTCTCTTGGAAAGGTCGTGCTGATTGTGTTTTGAATATAGTGTTACGTTCCCACTGCCAGTTCCTTGGCCTTTTCTCCAGTGGAGACTAGTTAGCTGTTGGTTTTTACATACGTTTATTATAGAAATCGAAGTGCTTTGAGCGTTTTGGCTTTATTTTTTTTTTTCAAAGGCTGAAAGGTTACAATAGTGAACCTGAAATGCAGCTTCATGTTTGGACTGTGCTGATTTTGGCAGCGGTGGTTTTCATAAGTCCAATATGCCGATTCCTGACTTACTACTACATTTAATTGGCTGAAATATTGTTTTTGTAAAATGCAAAGTCTTGTGATTGCAGTTCGTGTTAAAGTTTAGGCCCGGATCATTATACGTGCAACATTGCGCGTTCAAACAATGAAGGTTTGCTGTATGTTTTGATCGCTTTGTTCTTTATACTCCTCTTGAGTTTTTGTAGTTTAGTGTATTGGCTTCCAACCAGTGGTACTTGGATTTTTATTATGCTTTGTTTTATCCTTGATTTTTACTTTGTTACACAGAAATGGCAACTTCTAAATGTTTTAAGGATGTCAGCAGGTTTGTATAAAGAATGATACACATTTTAATGTTTTTAATTTTTGTGCGTGCATGTTTTTCACTCTCAGCATCAGTTGATTTTATGACTTTTGACTTTAATATTTATTGTGTAATGCTGAATGGTATTTTGGAATAATATATAAATTAATATACACCATCGTTCAAAAGTATGAGGTCTGTACAGTTCTTTTAAATAACACTTTTATACATTGAAGATGCATTAAATTGATCAAAAGTGACGCTAAAGATCCTTCTAATGTTACAGAATATTTATATTTCAATTGAATACGGTTTTGTTTTTGTTTTTTTCCTATTCATCAAAGAATCCTTAAAAAAAAAAAAAAATTAACTATAATAAGTTTCCACAATTATTTTAAGGAGCACAGCTGTTTTCCACATTGACAATAACAAGAAATGTTTCTTGAGCACCAAATCAGCATATTAAAATATTTCTGAAAGATGACATTATGTATTGTTTATTGATTACTGGACTAATAATGACTTCAGAAAATTCCACTTTGCCTCCACTGGAAAATAATTATATTGAATTATAAAATATATGAAATTTGAAAAGTTATTAAACCTTTTTTTTTGTAATAACATTTTGCAGTATTGCAGTTTTTAATGTGTTTTTATCAAATAAATGCAGCCTTGCTGAGGCTTGCAAAAACATAAAAAATCTTATCAACGCAAGTGTATAAAATGCAAGAGATCTCGGAATAACTAAATATTGCTATTTCTACTTGAGCCTTATTGATGGGACTAAAAAAATGGCAAAACCCTACATTAGTTAAACAAGTCTTAATATATACAGTATATATTTTTACATTTCCAGTTTTGCTTGTCATAAGGTGCACCTGTCTTTCATTTTTCAGGAAGATATGACTGTCACAGCAACTGTTCTCTGTATGACACCAGACAAGTTTAGATTTATCTCTCATCTACCATCATAACTAAGAGCGTGATTGTGTGAAGTTCATGACCGTTACTGCTGAAAGTCCCTTATATAAACAGAAGTGAAATGAAATGATCTGTGTGAGCGCTGGCGGTGCAGGTGATGACATGTTGTCATGGCGGCATTTAGAATGATGCCATCTCCACATTCTCTCAGGCAGAACCGTAGTGTCATATCCACATATGACTGACCTAAAATACCTTGATGGATGACTCTCCTTATCACCTCCTGCAGCAGAACCAGCGCTTCAGTCTGGTGCTTTTAAACACTGTCCTCATTAAGAACTGCATGTGGGAAAGTAACCGTGTTCTCACCCGTCTGTGGCGGCTGGTAACTGTGGGAGTGAAATAGAAATGCGTTGGAATTGGAAAATGACTCGTGTTTGTTTTTGAGCGGAATGTTTTTGGTTGGGATGTGAGTCTTTGCTTGTCATGTTCTATGGTGTCTTGCTTTTTGTTGTTGTGCTGCAGTGCTTTCAAATGCTTAGCACATCTGATTTTGATTTTTAGGATACTGAGGGAAATCAAGGGAGGGACATGACACTGAACCATGGAAGTGACCAGATGAAAGTCATAGCTTTAATCCGCATAGTCAACTTCCTCACTTTAAGGTCCTGAGAACAGAGAAACGGGTGATTGATTCTGATCCACTCATCACTTTTAATGCATAAACACACCATTTAGTATTATTATTATTATTACGTTCCCAGTGAGTTTTTCTGTTTCTCACAGAGATATAGTTCACCCGTCAATGAAAAATCTGTGGTTATTTAATCATCATCGTGCTATTTCTAATCCATATTGCATTATTCTTTCTGTGGAACTTATAAGTAGAATTTCTGAAGATCTATTCTGGTCACTCTTTTCCAATCTTGATGCATTTAAATGGAACTGAGCCTTTGAAATTGTAAAAATGTCATAAAATTGGTGCAAATTAAATGATTCAGTTCACAAAACTGGTTTAAATGACTTGTTCATGAATCAGACTGGTATGAGTCTCGTTCAGCTCACTGACTCAGTGATCACAGAGGTTAATGGGATAATTGTTGTTTACTCATGTTGTTCCAAACCTGTATGTCTTAGTGTCTTCTGTGATTTGGAACACAACATTCTTCAAAATATCATTGTTTTCTGCATAAAAAAGAAACTGGAATGACAAGAGTAGGGCCGTATGAAATCCGTTTTATTTATTTTTTTCCAAATTCCATTTTTTTCTCCCCGTTTTAATTCCTCTGGATTCTGTTTGTTTTCAGTTATAACTTTTCAAGACTCTGTTTTAATGGTTAAATAAAAATAAAAAAATTAATAAAAAAATATGTCTAATTAATTGTAATCATGAAACTTACACAATTTAACAGCAATGTATTCAAATTTGACCAAAAATTACATTTTTAAAGCCCTTTGAAATATGTTTTCAAATTCAGTTTTATTTTCGCCAAATTCTGTTTTCCATTAATTTTCTGGTTTCCATTTTAATGGTTTTATTAAAGCTGCAGTCCGTAACTTATTTTGGTTAAAAATGATCCGAAATCAATATTTGAGCAAGTAAATAACCAGCCAGTGTTCAAAACTATCGCCTTACTTTAGCCCGATTCACAACGGTTAGCTAATAATAATGTTTTCTAATTTGAGTGGTACGGGTAGGTTTTCGCAGGAAATTCGAGCATGGCACTGCGTCATTACGTCACGTCTGTAAACATAAAGAAGTTGTCCCAGCTACTAGGCTATCGTATGTGAGGATCCTGCAGGTAGCTGATCGTTTAGCCTTTTCTCACAGCAGCTAGAATAATTAAATCTATCATTTTGATGGCAGATTGTGATCCAGAAAGGATTATGTGTTTATGAAACACATGTGAATTAGATTAGACTGTACAGAAACTGAAATCTATACGCTAATACACACTATACGCAAATTGCGTAGTTTGTCAGTGAACTATGGCTTTGTGTATTAAATGCCGCTCCATTTGAAAACAGGTGATGGAGATTTAGCGCTAATCACGGAACCGGCTTTACTGACGAGATGCGCATGACTATCACATGCAAAATATCGTGCAGCCCTACAATATACGGTGAAAATTCTTATTTGGGTCATATATTAAAAGACGTAGGCTAGAATCTGTGATTGCGAAGTACAGTAAATATCCACACCAGTGCGGTGACTGACAGCGCCACATACTCTTCAGAACATTAGATTAATCCGCGCTGAAGCCTTGCCGGAGTACATCCCACGCAGGAAAGATAATTCTGCAAACAGTTGCAATTCCAGGTTTTCAAACAGAGATGGCGACAAAGAGGCAAAATTTATGGACTGCAGCTTTAAATACTAATAATCAAAAGCATCTCCAATTAATTGATTTGATCAAAAATACCCCCCATACAAATTTAAATTAAAACAAAATAATGTTAGTAGTAGCAGTACTATCATTACATTAAGTAATATATTTTTGTCAAAGTTTCTTCAAGTTAAACTGAACTTTTATTTTGACGGGTTGCTATTGAAGATCTTTAAGTTTCTGTTTGTATATGATATGACGATAGTTTTTGTCAAAAGAAACCGTAAAATACTGATGAAGTGACTCTCGGAGCAGTTCTAGAGATCATGTTAATGTGTTCATGTGCTCGTATATTGAGGCGGCAGAGGCTGAAAACACTGCGAGCATCAAACGCGCTTCAGTATGTGAGTAGTAAACAAAACCGTGCGTCTGTGCCATTTATTCACATAGAGACGTGCAGAACATGCAGGATTATATTTAAATAGTATTTTTACAGCTTAATATTCACGAACACTATTCCGTATCGTGTTTTGATTCAAGTCTACCAACCTACTTTGATTGATTCATCCAGAATTTTCCATGACATTCTGCGTTATACAGTAAATTCCATTTTTATGACTGGATTCTGCGATTCCAGCCATGTTTTCCACATCGCGGAAATCATAGGGCCCTACATGCGGGTGTTTTATCTCTTTAAGAGCCCACTAAATGGTAAGATTGTCAACGAATCACCAACTATTCCTTTAACAGACCACGAGGCCACTTTCCTTGTTTGCGGTGTTGAGAATTTGAGGTCTGGGTTCATTCCTAGATGTATAAACTGCACTTTACGACTATTATATATTTTTTTCATTTTATCTTACAAAATCTGTTAAAGTCAGCCCACGATCTGTGGCGTGACTGATACAGCGTCATTCCTCAAAGCTCGCTATAGCTGTGCGCTTAAATTAGGACCATAATGAGAGCTTGGTTTGGCCTAAAGAGTCTGCATGCTTTTCCCACAGACTGAAACCATGGGAGTCCAGAGCGGCCCTCCACGAGACAGCGGGTACCCAAAACACGGGCCCCTCCCTGTCCACAGCAACAGTAGCAATATCCAACAACCGTGGGTTTAAAAGGTTAAAAGTGCTGCACGACTACTTTTCCATTTATTGGTTTTGTGGTGGCAGCTGTATTTTAAGACCTATCTACTCAAACCGCTAACCCGTCGGCCTTTCAGAGCATTGCCAAAGTAATTTGAGGCTGTTTTTTTTCTCCCTCTGTCGGAGTAGAAAAGATTAAACTGTTTTTGTCTACTTCTTTCTTCTTTTACCACTGTCTGCCTCGCTCTGATGCACTTTTTTTAGTGTTTGTTTTCTTAAGGAGCAAATAGGCAGAAATGAATAGAAAATTCTCTATTTTACGCGGCGTATGGATTCTTTAGTTGTGTTTTCCGTGAAGAGGCTTTCCTATTCTTGCTTCCTGCGAAGGCACAAGCGATCGCTCCGCCGTTCCTCCTTGATTTCCCCCTATTGATTTGCCCATCAAAGCTCATTCACAAGGACTGGATGTTAACTCGAGAGGCAAGAGCGGTCCTGATGGTGACTGACAACGCAGATTGATTAGCTTATCACAGCTCGTCATTCCAGTTGCTATGGTTACGCCTCCAGGAACTCTGTTCCAAGAGTGAAATGTGGGTCTTTTTGGAATCCAATACATAAGCTCCTATTGACACAATGGAAAGGCTGGTGTGCTTCTATTGCCTTCATTTAGTCTCTCCTTCTCCAAAAGCGGCGGTGGGGGCAGAGGGTTATGAAATGACAATGCTCTGGGCGCACACTGAGGCTCAGGCATGCTTTGTTGTCGTTCAGGAATGTGCTGACGAACGGCTGAAGTCCAAAACGCAGAGCCATTGTTTCTTTCAATCTGGTTTTCGGTCTTTCCCTCGCTCAGTGCCTGACTGTCTCTCTGCCTATCGTGTCCTTGTACTCATCACGCCATTAGACACTCTGTCATGTCCTGACTCTGTATGCTACTTGCCTTCTTGTGTCTTTCTCTGTTTATGCCCTTCTGCTTAACCAGTTAGCCTAGACTTGAAGGTTTTCCTCAGCACTCGTTTCCTTTTCCTCTTTGCTCTCCAGGGACTCTTTACCATCATGTAGAGTCGAGGGGTCTCAGAAAAGTTTTAGACTTCAAGTCTCGAATCATGTCTTGAGGTTGAGATTTAATTTCAGACTTCAGTAATCCACAATATGACTTCAACCCTGCAGCTTAAAACCAGATTTAAATCTTTTCCATCATGACCTAGACTTGACTTGATTCAAGCTTTCATTGAAGATTTCAAGTCAAGTCTAGGTCATGATGGAAAATACTTGAATCAAGTCTTAATTTGCTGAGTTGATGTCATATTTTATATTCATGATTGAAGTTTTTCACGCGATTGATGTATCAATTACGGATTTAAGTTAAAAAGTTCTCCAGTATTAAGAATGAATAACAGAATAACATTGGGACAGAGAACAGTGTTGATTCTTATGAGATTATTTAAAAAAAAAAAAAAAAAAAATATTATATATATATATATATATATTTTTTTTTTTTTTCCTCCCACACACATTACCATTTGAAATTTGATTATTATTTTTAATTTTAAATCAATTAAAGAGTTCTGAAAATGATTTCTGGTGGATCATGTGACACTGAAGAATTCAGCTTTTCCATCACAGGAATAAAATAAACTTAAATATATTTAAATAGAAAATTTTAATTGCAATAATATTTGTTTTTACTGTACTTTTGATCAAATAAATGCAGACATAGTGAGCACTAGAGACTTCTTTCAAAAACATAAAAGCTTACAGACTCTGCACTTTTAAACAATATTGTACAATATGATACCTTAATCATTTTGGTTTGTGTTTAATGGTTTGCAGTCATTGAGTGATAGCAGGAATGTCATTGGCCTCATGCACCAACAGTATATAACTATTTATATCTCAGTTTCCCTTACAGTTTTACCTTTTATTAGTGAATAGCACATTTAGAAAAGTTGTCATTTTTAGTGCCATTTGTGATGCTCATTGCTTTTTGATTGACGTCGCCAGTAGGTTCAGCAATAGTCTTAAGACTGTTCTCATTCAAGTCAAGCAAACAAGTAACTGCAACAAAATCCAAGCTTCACTAATATTTACCAAGTCATGAAATCCTCAAGTTTTAAGACCACGTCTCTGCTTATCATATATGCCACCTTCTCGAGTTCAAGAACACCGGGTTCAAAGTATACCGCAATACACCCCAGCCGAGAATTACATAAGACTGGAATATTATGCGAATGCTTATTTGTTTTCACCACTTACAGTACAGTTCTTAAAATGAACATTCATAATCATTTGCTTATTTCTTGGTTTTGTGTATTATTCATTAACATTTGTGACCCCGGAGCACAAAATCAGTCATAAATAGCGCGGGTATATTTGTAGCAATAACCAATAATACATTGTATGGGTCAAAATGATAGATTTTTCTTTTATGCCAAAAATCATTAGGGTATTAAGTAAAGATCATGTTCCATGAAGATATTTTGTAAATTTCCTACTGTAAATATATCAAAACTTCAGTTTTGATTAGTAATATGCATTGCTAAGAACTTCATTTGGTCAACTTTAAAGGTGATTTTCTCAATATTTCGATTTTTTTATTTTTTTTTTGCACCCTCAGATTCCAGATTTTCAAATAGTTGTATCTCAGCCAAATATTGTCCAATCCTAACAAACCATACATCAATGGAAATACTATTTATTCAGATTTCAGATTATGTATAAATCCCAATTTGAAAAAATTAACACTTAAGACTGGTTTTGTGGTCCAGGGTCACAGATTTGTATGTTGTGAACTGGCTGTAATGCATCTAAAGAAAAACCCAACTGATTTGTGGAGGTAGATAAGTTCTGCTTGTAACCCAGTTATGAAAGTGCTTATTTGTGTCTGTTATATTAAGAAAGTCCTCCTCTCTCTGTGATGGATCATCATTTTTGTCTTCTCCTTTGTTCACTCCACATGGCTTCTGTATAATTGCTCCCCTGTTGTTTTCCATGGTCACCAGGTGTTCATCTTGTCATAGACGAATGAATGCGCACCTCTCGTCCAAGGCGTTGATTCTCTGCGGTTTCTGAAATAGACTACAATGCCTGACAACTGTCTCCTGGCTCCCTTTTAATGAGATATTCAGCGTCCCTTCGGTATAGCAGCTTCCAGCTTTGAAAGATTAGGCTGTCTGGTCCAAGCGGCAGAGTTGTCTCTTTTCTTAATGTTCTCAACTGGTCTGTACTGTATAAAGGAGTTAGATTTATCTCTACTTAACCAGAATTCCCCCTAAGGAATGTTTTTTTTTTTTTTTAAGGTGAGAGACCTAGATTTGCCACTTTGCTTGCTTCATTTTGCCTATTCTTCCTGTTTTGTTTATAAATATTTAAAATAAAATTTTAAATGTTTTTAAATATTATATTATAAACATTAATAATATATTTGTAATTTTCGTTTTTATTTAAGTGAATACATTTTTTACTTTTAGTATTAAATATATTAAAATATCATATTTATAATGTAATATTATTTAACGGGTGTGTTTTGTTTTCATTTTTTTTAAATTAGTAAAAATGAGCTAAATTATTTTACTATTTTTATATATATATATATATATATATGCATGCGTGTGTGTAATATGATATCTTATATATGAAATACTAAGTTGTTAATATTTTTAGTTTAAACTATTCAAATCATATTAATATAATATCTAACAAAATGTATAATTTTGTTTTATTAGTAAAAATTAAAATTTCATAACTAGTATTATAATATTCTAATGTTTAAAATATTTATAATATAATGTATGAAATGAAAATATTTTTGTTTCTATTTAAATGATTCAATTTAATTTTAATATTTAAATTTAAATATTATATTTTGAATCTTTAATACATTTAGAATGTTATAAATATAGCAATAGCAATGTATCAAATACCTCAGTAGTAGTAGTTTTATTTATTTTGTTTTAGTTCCCACTTGTCATTAATATACTAGTTATACTAGTATTTCATATATAATATAATATATCATATTACACACACACACACATATACTAGTTATCTATCACTACAGATTAAAACAGACGGTCTGTAATGTCTATGTTGTATGTTATTAACACCAGGAAAGGAAAAAAGCATTTTTGGTTGTGCTGCCCCAGGCAGTTCCATGTTGAGTTGAGATGACTTTCAACACCTTGTCTATTTATGTGGTATTTTTCACACGCATGCAGAGGTTTTCTCTGGATTTATTGCTGCGTGGAGGCCCTTCCCTCTCCTTTTACCTCATTACACACAACCCGTCAGACCTGAGAGAGAGAGAGAGAGGTGGCTCTGGAATCTGGTTCTGGGTTGAGCACAAATGTGCCGCCGGAGCTGATAGGATCGGCCACTGAGCACGCTCAGATCAAAGGCCCCTGGCGGCTCTTCAAAGAGCTGGCTGAGCAATGCCTGACTGATAAAGCTGCACCACAAACGGCTGGTGATGTAATCTCAGGCCTGCAGCGAAATCCACCCCTGCACAAATAAAGGTGGAGGTGTTCGTTGGACAAGACGGGTGAAGGAGAAATACTTGACGTCTAAATTTGGGCATCAGGATGTTTGGGGTTTTCATTTTATCATGTAAACCCAAAATATGATTAGGTCCTGATTTTCTCCCTGTGTTTTGGTTATCGCTTCACTCAGTTTGTCTACACACACACACACACACACACACACACACACAGATCACATACTGCAATTTGATGTAAGTTTGAAACCGACTGAAGAAACTTGAGTGTGGGGTTTTTATCAGATTGGGTTAATCCATTGGGCGTTCCTAAAGTACACAACAGGTGGAACAGAGTTGACTCTGTGCCTTGTAAAGTTTATACAGGAACAGCATTGTGTGTGCATGCTGCTCTTTGAAGTGTGCGCAAGGAAAACGGTGGCACTCCAACAGACGAGCAGATCATTTTGTGGATGATATATTGACAGCTCCTGTGACTACAAACACGCCGTCACAAGGACGGCTTTCTGTGTTGTAGTAGTAGTGAGTGAGGACATGTAAACTCTAACTTGGGTCTCCCTATTTAAATAAATAAATAAATAAGGCTGCATTTATTTGATCAAAAATACAGTAAAAGCCATTACTCCAGTCTTCAGTGTCACACGATCCTTCAGAAATCACTCTAATACGTGGATTAAAGAAATGCTTCTTATTATCAGTGCTGAAAAGAGCTGTGCTGCTTAATATTATTGTGGAGATGTTACTTTTTCCTCCCTTTAAAGTCATTGTGAATTTAAAATTGACATCTTATGGATGAACAGCATGGATTGTATTGTATCATATATCTTACTGTCACTTTTGATCAATTTAATGTATGTTTTTCTTAATAAAAAAAAGAAAGAATCTAAATGTTTATTATAATATTACAATGTTTAAAATAAATTGTATATATTTTCTTTCTATTTTATTTGAATGATTGTTTTTACTAATTATTTATAAAAATATTTGATTAAATGTTAATATTATTTTTAATTTAAACTATATCAAAAGCATATTAATATAAAATTTAACAAAAATATGTAATTTATTTTTATTAGTAAAAATAAAAACTTTTTAAGTATATTTAAAATATTTGTTTGAAATGAAAATATTTTTGTTCCTATTTAAATTATTAAAAATTTACATTTTGATATTTAAATGATATTTTACTAATTATTTATAAAAATATTTGATTAAATGTTAATATTATTTTTAATTTAAACTATATCAAAAGCATATTAATATAATATTTAACAAAAATATGTAATTTATTTTTATTAGTAAAAATAAAACTTTCATTTTAAGTATATTTAAAATATTTGTTTGAAATGAAAATATTTTTGTTTCTATTTAAATTATTAAAAATTTACATTTTGATATTTAAATGATATTTTGAATCCTTACTATATTTAGACTATTATGATATAGCAATAGTAATACATTAAATACCTGTCACTTAAATGTCTTACTGTCACTTTTGATCAATTTAAAGTACTTTTTTTCTTAATAAATAAATAAATAAATCTTACTGACCCCAAAGTTTATATTTTCAAATACTAATTAGTGTCTCAGTAGTCCCTCTTTTTTTCTTTTAATTTAATCTCTATACTGTGTTTTTTTTTTTTTTTTTTTTCCCTAAAGCGGATGGTGATGACTAAATTGTATTTAGATTTATAATCTTGAATTATAGCCATAAATGTATTGGTTATTATTGACCATATCATGAAAATAATTACTGGTCAGAATTTCAATATTGGTGTATTGTTGCAAACTTCATATGATTTGATATTGCTCACAGAAATTAAAATATGTTTGGAATCAGATGCTGGCTGTGAAATTTAGAATTCCTGTTTGTTTGTTCATGCATTTATTTATTTTTTTTTTGGGAGACCTATAGTTTTTGTGAACGCACAAATGTACACTTGTGTTCTGATTCCTGGACTGTGATTTATTTTATTTATTTATTTATTTATTTTTAATCTTTTAGTTGATTAAATGTTTGATTTCTGTGGTCTGGAAAGTGCTAGCAATGGTTGAAATGGCCGAGTCACTGTAGAGCATCTCTTTTTAACAGCGGTTTGAGGGTGATTTGGTGAACATGGATTACGGTGGTATTAGGATGGCTACATGTGCGTGGGTCAAACCTCAAACAGGGTTTGTTCAGAAACCTTCAAACACAATCGTTCAGTGTGTAGCTGCTGTGAATGGAGCCAGCGTTTCAACCCAAAGGGGCTTACAGGACTCTGAATGCTGTTTGTTGATACAACAGTTTCTAAAGGTTGTAAAAATCCCTCTCTCACTGTTTCCTTTGCTGCCTTTGACTGAGTGTATGTATTTAACACTCGTTACAGCTTCTTTTGGCTGGAGGTGAACCCCTATATTTTATTTATTTACTGTTCTGCGCTCCATACGGGAGGATCTTACGAACACGTTTCTTCTCTCGATAGACCTCGAGACCACACATGAGGCGTCAGTATTCGGTGGAATAATATGAGACGATGATTCTGTATTATTTTGTGATTTATACCTTGTGATTTGTGTCTTGGCGGTGTAATTTCAACACAGCTTTGTCTTTTGATTGTGCTTGCTAGTGCTAATGTGTCTGAGATTTTCAGACGTTGTTCAAAGTCAAAATGAAACTTGTATGTAATATTGCAGTGTTTATTATAATAAGCTTTAATCAAAAACATTAACTTCCCCTCACAACAACATTTTTTTTTTTCTCTGATGACATGCAATTAGCAAACAACAACAATCCAATCAATTCCCGATGGACAAAATCATGCCCCATCCTACTTTTTTTTTCTTCTCTCATTTAAGAAGCCGTTTCACTCATATTAAGTCATGAGAAGAAAAAGCAACACAATTTTTGTTTCATATCTACTTTGAGCATTAGCGACATGCTTCTTGTTACTTCAGATCTTCACTCTGGAAACATTAGTCAGTGTTTGTGTGTTTGTGTGTTATATCATCACCCATATATTTGTCTATCCATCGGTCTCCACTATAATTTATTCTTGCACATTATTTTACTTTGTGCTTTATATATCTGTGCTGTTTCTCCTGCCAGCTGTTTTCACCTAATATTATTCTGTAAAGGCCTAACTTGTTCAGAATGAACACATAAGCATCATTTTAGCATTTTTGTATTATTTGTAAGGTTATTTTAGGATATTTAACACTAGCATCTCGTATATGGTCTCAAGGTAGATTGTGACCTCTTTACTTGAATCCATGTTTTAGACTTTTAGAGGGTAGAAGGTGGTACTGACCCAGTTACACCACCAAAGTGAATTTTCCTGCTTAATTCATGACTTTATTGTAGAATCAGGTTATCTCTGCGTCCTTTTAGCTGAACTGCTGTGGATGTTGGGTAGAAAGTCTCTGGAGTGACGTTAAAGCTGGTCTTTTACCTCATGTTTGCTTGTTGGTCTTGATGCTTGATATTATTGTAAGTAAAATTAAATCTTTTTTGTTAATTGAAATAAAGATGAAATAAAATATAAATATTAGATGAGAAACTTAACGTAAATGTAAATTAGAAATGTTGCTTGTCAGCTAACTGAAATAAATTTAAATATAAATTTGTGATATTTATTTCAGTACAAATAAATAAATAAATAAATAAAAAATTGTGGAAAAAAATAAAATTAAAATTAAACTAAATTAACACGAAAACTGAAAATATAAATAAATAATAATTATAATTATAAATATAAATAATAAACTGAGTATACAAATAATACTGAAATAAAGCTAAAACTGAAAATGTAAATAAATAATAATTATTATAACTATAAATAATAAATAAAACCTAATTCAAAATATTAGTGAAAACTATTATTCTGAAATAACATTGTATTTATGTCACCAGATATATTTTCAATGTAAGATCCAGTTATGGCATTTTGATTGCATAATATTACAAGGCAAAAAAGTAAAAATATGCACAAACGAATTGGCCACAATAAGATCTATAACAACTGCAAAAAAAAAAAAAAAGCTAGATAAGCTGAAAGCGGTTTTCCACTGCAGAAGCAACACGGGTTGACACAAGTCAGGCAAGCGTTTTCAAGGGTCTTTATTCTTCATTTGCATTGCCTTGTCACCCTCCATTGTCTTTCTGTCTCTGTTTTTCTCTGCATCTTTTGCTGTCCCTCTGATTTGGCAGCTTGGCATCCAACTCAACGTGTTGCTCATGACAGCTTGTATTTCCTCTTATCAACCCTCCTGTTATCATAGCGTGGCACACAGGCCCAAGAGAGGCCTGCTCTGATGCTATCACCAGCTGCAGAGCGAGCCGCCGAACCATCAGCACATCAAAGCGGCTGAGAGGGCCTCTCTTGCCAACCAGAGAGCTCACAGGATGGGCCCGAGCGAATGGTATGTGCCCCTCTCGGCATGCCGGAGATGAGCCTCTGATAAGCTGAATGGCCAGAGAGAGGGGGAAGAGCTTGGGTTTGTGCGCTTTAGACTTTTGCTTTTGCAATACTAGTACTTTAAAGGGGTGATGATTGCGATTTCACTTTTAGTGTGTAATGTTGCTGTTTGAGCATAAACCATATCTGAAAAGTTACGACACTGAAAGTCTTTTAAAACTATGGAAGTTTAATGCCTACAAAAAAAACTTACATAAACCCCGCCTCCGGGAACATGCAACAAAGGGGGCGGGGTCATGCTGCGCTGTTTTAGAAAATCGCAATTCTAATGGATTCACAAGTTTCAAAACCGTATATTAAAAGCTAACATAAGCAGTAGCGTTTACAAATAACAGCATATCTAAAAGTATGAGACATCAACAAACAATAAAACACACCATTAAGAGCCGTGCTTGCACAGGTTCTGCGTGATCCTGTTCACTAATATCCTCTGGGTCTCAGTCGGGCTCAAATTGATAAGGAATATTGACGACGCCATTGTTTATTCTGAGGTGAGGGGCGGTGTGGCGTTTCTGGACTGCACTAGGCGGTTTAGCCAATCACATCACACTGGGCCAGCTAGCCAATCTGAGCCCATCGTGTATTTTTGAGGGAGGAGCTTCATAAAAACAGGAAATCATCAGAGCGTGCATAAGAGAAGGGACAGAGCAGTGTAGAATAAAGGTCAATTATGTGAAAAATAATGTGTTTTTTTTTTTTTTTAAAAACGAAGCATTAACACATGTTAGACTGCACCCCATAAACACAATCAAGCCTAGAAAAAGACCAGTCGACCACCTCTTTAACACCCACACATGCAATTAATTTCATCCACTAGAATCAATCAGATATCCCAAACGAAACCAATCCAAGATGAAGGTGAGTTTGTTTCTTCATCAGAACAGGTCATGCGGATCAGTTGGACTGCAGTCAATGGGTGCCGTCAGAAGGAGAGTTGATTAAAACATCACAGTAATCCACACCACTCCAGTCCTGGTCTATCTAGCGATATCTTGTGAAGTGAAAAACTGCGTGTTCGTCATAAATAATTTTAAAGTTGAAACTGTTGCTTTCAACTAAAATACTCTATCCGTAATAAAGCTTTCTCCAGTGAAAAAAAAAAAAAAGTTGACCTCAGGAGAGAAATATGCAAAGTTTACAAGTGCAAATGGTTCAAAACTCTTATAACACAATATGTCGGTGGATTTGATGTGAGAGGACAGCCGAGGAGGGCTTTTTCACTGGATGATGATGGACTGATTGGAGTATTTTGGCCAAGGGTTAAAGTTAAAACACTTTAATGATGGATTTGTTTCTTACAAACACGCCGGTTTTCACTTCACAAGATGTTAATTGATGGACTGGAGTCATGTGAATTGATAGTTTGATTATTGTGATGTTTTTATCAGCTGTTTGGACTCTCAATCTGACGGCACCCATTGACTTGCAGAGGATCCTTTGCTGAGCAAGTGATGTACATGTATCTCATGTACATTTTGGATGGCCTGAAGATGAGTCAGGGGGTTTATTTCAAGACACAAAAATGGGGGTTTAGTTTTAGCTAGTTTTAGTTAACTGTAAGGCTGAATGTACCACCTCTCCCAGGAGAAAATGTGCAGAGAGGGAAGCGAGAAGATGAAGGTGCACAGGCCACTAAGCCGATATCGGCAGAGAATATCAGGATGCCTGAGATGCCGAGGATAGTTGCTTCTCACTTTCTTTGTTTGAGTATGAACAGAGTCTTCTGTACAGATGCTGATAGAGACGTGAGGCCAGGGAGGAAAAGGGGATCCAGGATGATGGTGGTGACTACAATAGATGGTCTGTTCTGTGTATAGCCGTCTGCGTTTTTATTTTCACACTTCTTGCATGGCTGTGGAGCATCAGCTAAACTGCGCTAATCATGAGCACAGTAGGTCATGTGATTTACAGGTCATGAGTATGTTAGTATTTTTATTGGTGTTTTCAAAAGGTCGAAGGTTCTAGATTATTGTAAGGCTGGTTTCCATTCATGTTTTTATGGATATTGCGGTAAAAATAATAATTAAAGAGGATGTGCATTTATTGTGATTAGTCATAGCATACAAATTTTGTTTTTTGTTTGTTACCAAAAAAATTCCTAGATGCACACGAACAAACAGGTGACTTTGCCTCAAGTCATGTGACCAAATAAATCTCTCGTATGATTGGCTATTACCTCGCAGAACTGTCAGACCACTTTGCATTTTGTCTGCACAATGTAAACTGCAAGTAATTTTTACATTTAATAAATGATCTGCAACTTCCAATTCTGCTTGTATTTTGCACAAATTTTCCCAGATTTCTTTTTTATATATATATAATTTTCGCCTCCTGGGTTTCACCATGTCCCATTGTTTTATAAGCAAATCAATTACTTTATCTAATTTTAATTTTTTTTTTTTGCATAAATTCACAGTTTGGATGGAAGTTATTGTTGAGAGAGGCTATCAATTCAATTCAAGTTTATTTGTATAGCGCTTTTTACGATACAATCGTTGCAAAGCAGCTTCATCGGTTGGTTAGTTTTGCTATTGAGCAGCATTATTTTCACTTGTGCAAAAATGATCCAGCTTGGAGTTTAATTGAACAGTGATATGATTTGACAATGCAGTAAAAACAGCTGGTGCACTTCTACTGCATTTTGTTAAATTCTGAGGTACAGTATGTTGGTAGAACATGGCTGTGTTTTGTGTTTGTGTATCCTCTGTTGAGCTTCATGCGGCATTGCTCACCAGTGCTGCAGCCTGAGGGCTAAATACAAACATCTGTCAGATATGATCATCATCAAAGCTGGGGTGAGGTTGATGGTGAGATGTCAGGAGGTACGTGTGAAAGTGACGGACAGATGGTTGATTTCAGCGTTGAGTTGTCCCTCAGGGTTTATTAATGGCTTCATGTTTCCATATGAATAAAATATGGATGAAGCATTTGTTATCATGGCACAGGAGATGTGCTCATGTGACGGTGACATTTAGTGTCTTGTGCTTTCTTCTGGATGACTTGGTAAGATGTGGTATGCGGTAAAGCTATAGATCAATAGTCGCCTCTAGACACAGTAGTGATGCAGTGGCTCCATGGTTTGTAAGATCATAAACTTCGTTAACCGTTACATAGAATCAAGGCTTTAATAGTTGCAACTTTAATAAAATGCAACTAAATTGAACACAAATTAGGGCTGCACGATATATTGCATGCAACTGTCACGTGCATCTCGTCAGTAAAGCCGATTCTGTGATTAGTAATAAATGTAATAAAACTATGGCTATGTGTATTAAATGGCGCTCCATTTGAAAACGGGTGATGGAGATTTATTACTAATCACAGAATCGGCTTTACTGACGAGATGCGCGTGACAATCGCTTGCAATATATCGTGCAGCCCTAACACAAATGCAACAGAATTCGAAAAAATTAAATTGTTTTTCTATGAGGTTTCATTTTGTGAGATGCTAATTATTTTGAGAGTGTTCATGATGCCATGATGTCTGATTCATGAACAAATGACTCTTATGAACTGATTCTTTTGAATGAGTCAAAGATGCATGAAATTTACATATAGTGCACACTGATAAGGAATTTTCATTCATCTTTTTCATTTGACTCCCTCAGTGAATTGTGCAGAATCCCTTATTTATTTATTTTTTGGTTATGTCTGTTTGGAAAAAGACACATTTACTTGTAATTAAAGAATAAGATTTTGTCTTATTGAAGAAGTTATGGAAGATGCAAATTCACAGCAGACATTTGTTGTAATAAATGCATTTCAAAAATATGATTTGTCATTGTTCAACATAGGTCTGTTTAAAACCGTGGTGACATATTGGAACTATACAATCAACTCGATTTCTCTTAAAGTTCTCCCATACAGTCAAGACTCGCAAATGCCGTGCAAATCGATTCAAGCGAATCATTATCAAGAATCGGTTCAAAAGATCGATTTGACCACAAATGGGCCATAATTGCTTTCGACCTCCCTCACACAGACTTGAAGTCCAGAGAACGAGTTGCTCATTACAATGAGTAAATTAGCTTTAGAGTTGAAAAAGCCATTTTCCGGCCATATCACCTTCAGAGGTAGTTGACCATTAGCCTATCTTTAGAAAACGGCCCCCTCTGATCCTCCCTGTGTGCATGTATGTGAACATTGTTGAGAAGATTGATGTTTAACTCTTGAGCATTCGAAGCGCTTCTCTTCCCCAGACCTCTCGGTGCTCTCTGTGTTTGCCAAGCAGACATACTTGGCTTACCTTTGGCAGAGGGTTCTGTAGCATTCTGGATCCGAACAAAGCACTGTTTGTGTAGCCTGCTCTCATTGCTGCTGTACAAATGTTTGGTGGAATTCAGTCGACCGACCGTGTCCAGCCCACCGCTAACCCCAGAAGACCTTCCCCAGTCCTTAAGAATAATAGGCCTGTTTCTCGAAGGAACCGTGTTGGTCGAGGATTGTGAATTGTATCATGTTGACCTTTCTTGTAGACTGCTTGGTTTCTTTTCATCTTTAACTCTGGGATTTGAACCACCGTTTCCTTTTGAAGCAGTGCATTTACATGCCCTTTAAAAGTTCAGTTTCAGTCAGACTAAAGCAATAACTTGTGCCATTTAAAATGCTTTAGTCTGATTGAAATCATGCTAGTGTGTTTTTGCGAAGTCAGACCAACATAAAGCAATTCTATTTAATTCAAAATTAATAAAAAGCAACCCATATATAATACTTTTTGAAGGATCACCTTGTACACAGTAGCAGGTGTTTTGGATATTTTTTCCTGCCAGATAGTTAAACTGAATGACTTTTGGTCTATCATTTCTCCTAAGTGGCGAAAATCAGCGTTACATCTGTGTGATATTGTGTGTGTGTATGTTTGTAACTAAGCTGTGGTGTGTGTGTGAGTGCATGTGTTATTGTGGTGTGTGCTTCCCGTAAGCTTTGTTTACTCACCTCACCCATATGAGTGGATGCACATGTGTTAAAGTGCTTCTACACTGCTTCACATTCTTATTTTATTGTATAAAAAAAAAAAAAAAATGTTTCCCAATGCTGTGATGATAAAGTGCTAGTTTTCACAGCTTATCCTCAATTTATTGATTTTAAAATCTACACTTGACCTTACCCAGTTGCATGAACTATCTTGTATCTAGTTTTTCTACAGTGGTTTACCAATAATTTAATTTCAGCATTTAATACTTGTTTGACACAAGTACTCAAAAGTGTTTTACTCAGAATTCGCCAAAAATATTAGAAAGCAGCTAATGTTATAAGTTGATGCTAATGCCAGAAATGATCCTAGTCATCTGTTGATATTAGATTTTTGTTTATTTATTTATTTATTTTAACTAAAGCAAAATCTGTTTTGAGTTTCACTGCTTTTCACTTTTTTTCTTTTTTTTAATATATAAACATTTCCTCCTTTTATGTCTGTGCTTTCCTCTCGCTCTCGCTCGCTCTGTCCCTCCCCCTTTTTGATCTTTCTTTTCATGCCTTCCTTCTTATTCATTTGTGATCTGCTCTGGCCAGCTGTTTTTCCAGTGCTCTGCTCCTTTGTTCTCCGTGACCTCCGGGGGCTCAGTAAGGGCTCACCTCACTCGGGCCGGCCCAGCGGCGAGTGGCTTGATCTGGACATAGTTTCTGCTGCGAGCTCCTCTCTCCCAGGCAACCGCTGTCTTTGTGCTCTACCCCTCGCTGTTTGCCTTGGGTCGCTTTCTCGTCCCTGGGCCTCATTTGTTTTCTCTCTCTCTCTCTCTGCTGGTCTCTCTATCAGTCTGTGTCTTTCTTTGACTCGTCATTGGTCCCACACCCCCTCTGTTCTCTATGGGGATGGTCCCTGTTTGATCACTGTAGGGGGTGGCTCAGGGCCCCGGGGGCTTTTGATATGGTCACTTTGGCACTGGCCATTCCATCCGGCGTCTACTGAAATCACTGGCCTTGGGTGTTGTAGAGGCCTTTGATTTAGTTTTTTTTTTTTTTTTTTTTTTTTGCAGTGCTTCTGGATGGGTTGGAAAGGATGGGATCCTCTGTTGCCCCCCAAGTCCTTTGATGGATGCTGGCCCTGTGAATAGAGGCTTGTGTTGGAACAGATTTTGCTTGTTGCTGCAAATAGCTGCCGCTGCAGTTTTGTTCAAAGGGTGGAAGGCGAGTCTAAAAGAGATACAAAAGTTCTGTATTAGTTCAAGAAGCAACCGAAAACTCTGAGCGAATCAAACGTTTGAGAACCCCCTTGCAGTTTGGTCCTTATGGGGGAAAAAAATTCAATTGTAATTTTTTCTTTCTCTCTCTGATTAATCAATTAATCCATTTATTTATTTATTTATTTACTTGTTGGCTTAAACAACTTGGTTAATATTTTATTGTATATCAATGACTATACAATAACATCAACATCAACAACAGCAATAATAATAATGATAATAATAATAATAATAAATATTAATAATTTATTCCTGTGTTTGTTTGTGGGGCTGCACGGTTTGACCAAAAACTATGTATCAATATTACTAAATAATAATAATAATAAAGTATTATTTATATTACAAAATAAGTGATCAAAATAATAAATTACTACTGTAATATTTCACTGTGTATTATTATTATTATTATTATTTGAATTATAAAAATAGCAAAATGAAAAATAATTTACAATAAAGCTTATGATATTAGTAATGTAATATTTCACTCTTAAGAGTATTTAAGAAAATATTATTACTAAATAAAATAATAAACAAAATAAGAGATGCTGTTGTATTGTAATATTTCACTGTGTAATAGAGTATTTAAGAAAATTATTATTGTTGTTGTTATTATTAATTTATAGTACAGCTATAAAATTACAATATTAACATTTATGGTAGTTATGTGGGACACCGTCACATTTAAAGGGATAGTTCACCCAAAAATGAAAATTTGTCATCATTTACTCACTCTCAGTTAGTTCCAAACCTGTATGAATGTCTTTGTTCTGCCGAACACAAAGGAAGATATTTTGAAGAAAGTTTGTAACCAGACTGTTTTGGGGCACCATTGACTTCCATAGAAGGAAAAAAAAAATACTATGGAAGTCAATGGTGTTTCCCACATTCTTCAGAATATCTTCCTTTGTGTTCAACAAAACAAAGACATTCATACAGGTTTGGAACTACTTCAGGGTGAGTAAACGATGACACAATTTTCATTATTGGGTAAACTATCCCTTTTAATTTGAACCGAAATGACTCTTAAAAAAACGGAAAAGTAAAAGAACAGCTGCGCTTTACTTTGGAATACACGGCACATATATTTAATTCACTAAATGCATTATTGTGATATTCAGTTTTATTACAGTTAATTGTGCAGCCCTATCAGTCCTGATAAGAAGTCGTCTAGTTGTTTCTTAACCAAGACTTGGTGAGAATGTAGACTGGAAGGGCCACTGGGATCTTGCCTGTCCTCATCTGTGGCGGAAGGGAGTTGCAGTCTATTAAAAAGTGAGTCAAAGAAAAACAAATCTCTCTATTCGCCCTAAGGTGAAATCTTATATTTGACATAAGCTCACAGGGACTTAGAGGTCCGCGCAGTGCGAGCACTCCGGCTGGGTGTGATGCCGAAGCAATGACTCGCTCCTAATTAAAAAGCGTAATGTGAGTCGTTGAGATGGCTGATTAAATTGGTGCAGGGATTAGGACTGATCTCCCCGAGCGAAGGGTTTTGATGTTGGCCGCCGCATGCATGGAGGAGGGACCAGGGCCTGCCAGGTCAACGGCCAGAGATCAAAGCCATACCATTCATCCCATTCCTCAACAATGTTTCCATAATGCTGCCTAAGACTGACTGCCTGGGCAGCTGGAGCACATAATGGAGGGATCGGGATTCGTTGGCACATGGTGGAAAAGTGGTTTAGATGTTTGTTTGTTTGTTTGTTTAAACGGTTTTGATTCATGTCTCATTTGCCCGGGGTTTGATAGGGCTTTTATTTGCTTTAAAGGGTCACGTCATGAGCAGGCCTTCTCTGCAGACTTTTTTCCACATTTTGTGCTGCGCTTTTCTGGGAAAGTGTATGGAATCGATTTAAACAAGTCAAATGTGTTAAACCGAGCTGAGTCTATTTTCAGATTGATCAAAAGTGGCGGTTATAATGTTACAAAAGATTTCTGTTCTTTCTGTTTCTATTCATTAAAATAAATCGTGAAAAAAGTAAAAGAATCAGTATGTTTGAATGATGACACTGAAGACTTTCAGCTTTGCCATCAAAGGAATAAATTACATTGTAAAATATATTGCGATACAAAATGGTTATTTTAAAGTGTAATGATATTTCCCATTATTACTGTTTTAACAGTATTTTCGATCGAACAATTTACTGTAGTGTTTTATTTTTATTTTTTATTTTTTAGATTGGTATTGGACAATATTGGGTATTTAATTGCTAATTTCCATGATTTTTACATTTAGATTTAGTGCTGTCAAACAATTAATCGCATCCAAAATAAAAGTTTTTGTTTATGTAATATATATGTGTGTGTACTGTGTATATTTATTATATATATATATATATATATATATATATATATATATATATATATATATATATATATATATATATATATATATATATATATATATATATATATATACACACACATACAGTATATATTTTGAAAATAATTACATGTATATATTTATATTTGTATAATTTATATTATATACATGTATAAATATTAATATACAAATATTTTTCTTATACATGCATGTGTATTTTTATATATATATATATATATATATATATATATATATATATATATATATATATATATATATATATATATATATATATATATATATATATATATATATATATATATATATATATATATACACACACACACACAGTACACACACATATTATGTAAACAAAAACCTTTATTTTGGATGCGATTAATCATTTGACAGCACTATTTAGATTAGACCTTTGGCATTATCTGATAGTAACATTCTCTTGCTAATCTGTGAAAATATTTGAGTATTTTTAATAATTAAAAATCGATAGTTAAATGTAGTCAAATCTCAAAATTAATATCTAATTTTCACACAGAACGTTACAATGTTGTGATGCCTAAATTCACATGAACATTTGAAAACAATCAAATTCAGTTTTAAAAAAAAAATGCATTCTTGTTTGTCTTTTGCGAATGAACAAAAATGATTTTTGTTTCCTATTGTCCTCTTATTTTATCGTTTGATATGCTTGTGACTCCACAAGCTTGATTTCAAGTTGGTAAGATTGCATTGACGAAGAGGAGATTTTTTAATTTATTAATTTTTTTGCAAAATGTTAAACCCACCAGCAACCAAACGAATGTCAATTTAGGTCATTTTCTGGTTTCGCAAAAGCACAGGCCTCTGAATCTGTGAAGCAGAAAAAAAGCTGATGTAATGGGTTTAAGGGGAGTCAGACCTCCTCACCACCCCAACACCTCTCCAACTCAACCCCCCCGGATCCCTCCCTCAGCAACGGCCAAATATGGATATGTTGAATATTTCATTGGAGTTTCTCCTCCTTTGCCATCTCGGATCAGATGCTAATGCCACCCTGAGAGATGGCTGCTGAAGTGGAAACATTGGGCGAGTGAAGTTTCTGATTCAGTGGTTTGGTGCTGTTTGGTGTGGGGGAGGGAAGACGAGTGAAAAGGACGTGGGGAGAGAAATCCCAGCCTTGGCACTCGCACATGGCTCTCGCTCCTTTTTGGTTCTCCCAGCATTGCAGGTTTCTTTTGTATTCAATGCAACGCCTCCAGATTCCTTATAGTCAAGCATCAAAGACACGCACTGCCTCAGTACAAGAGACTTATGGGTAGGATGGGTGTGAGCAGACTGTCGAGTTCAGCCCCATTGAGTCCGAGTTAATCTCTTAGAAGTTTTTTACTCCGCAAATCTCTCTTCTCATAGAGAAATATTGGTGTAACTGTATTGGCCTGCATAGAGAGACTTGTCCAACCTGATCTCTATATACACCCTTACATGAGTAATTGAACAGATTGAGGGCATTTTCGACTTCCTCCCAGTGGGAAAGCTCTCTTGAATGTGATTTAGTCGTCTTTAACCTTAAAATGACTGTATTGGTGATCAAATGCTGCACTGACTGCTAAAACCGGCCTTTTTCCTGCTGTAGAATGAGAGCGTATCTCTTTCTTAGCACCGCTTTGTTGCTTTCCACCCATGGCATTGATACAACAATTCTTGTTTTGATGTGCTTCCAAATAGCTTCCGGTGTTGCAGTGTATGGCGTCCAAGATTCTCCCTTAAGGAATATACCAGAGGCTTTGGCTGTTCCTAAACTCTACCTGTCTTTCCTTGTAGTGCTCTCATAACGCCAGGAAATGGCTTGGCCCTTTTTTCCCTTCTTTTTTTTTTACATACACTTGTTTCCTCTGGAATATCATCAACCCAAGCTTCCTTCAAGTTCTCTGGAAAGGAGCTACGTGCAGGGAAAGGAGGAAATTCAGTAGAGCTAAAAGGGGTTTTCAATCAAAGACAACTAAAGCTGAAAAGCTGGGATGCACCAATATTTAAACTCTTGAGGATACTGAAAAGCCAGTTGTTTTCATGTATTGCCAATATTTAAATTACATACTTTTTAAAACAATAAAAATGCTACTAACTAAAATTGGTTCTTTACAGTAAGGTACAGTTCTCTAAAATTATTACTGCAGCAGCTAATATGGAATAACAATGAACCAATTAAATAAAGCAATTTCAGCATTTGTTAAATTGGGTAAGTGATTTATAGATATTCTAATACACTTAAAATCAAGTTTTAGGGTTCAAAATGGATGAATTTGGGTGCCAGGGGTGCAAAAACTTCTCTAATGTATGCTGAACATGAAATGCCAATGGAAAAAGAGTATGTTTATTGACCTTAGGTCAATAAATAGGTCAATTAATCATGATTATTTAATATCACCCAATGCATGCACTAGTGTTAACAAATTGAACTTTGTGAACAAATTAAATATAAGCATTGCAATATTATGATGAACATTATAAAAATAAAGGAAATAAATTTTGCTATCTAATGTGTGCTATCAAATTGTTAATGTTTCTAAAGATTACTTTATGTGAGGTAATCTAAATGTGACAGAAGGAGAAATGAGCATGTATGATGCAATATCCAATAGTGACCTTTTAAAAAATAATAATAATACTTTCATTTAGCAAAAAGACATTAAATTGATCAAAAATTACATTTAAATGCATATGTAATCTTATTTCGGTTTCAAATAAATGCTGTTTTACAAACTTTGTTCACAACAAGGTTTCTAGGCACCGAGTCAGCATTCCTGAAGGATCTGGAGACACTGAAGACTGGAGTAATAGCTTTGGTGTCACAGGAATAAATGCCATTTTAAAACCAGTTGTTGTCACAATATTTCTGTTTTTACTGTTTTTTTTTTTTTTTCTTCCTCACATAAATGCAGCTTTGAGCATAAGAAAACTTCTTAAAATCATTTAAAAGTCTTGCCGTCCCAACACATTTTGAATGTTAGTGTACATTGTGCATCCCTACTGAGAAGCCACTGGTACCAGTAGTCAGTGCTCTGGAGGCTTATGGAAACTGTAGAGCAGACTGAAGTCTGCATGTCATGCCTCATTAACTGATTATTGCCTTATGTCCTCACATACTTTGAATGCAAGCGTAATGAAATTGGGCGTGACCTTCAATTCAATCCACATGTGGCCTGAAAACCCTCCATCCAGCCATCTCTTCAGTCCAGTCCCACGTGTATAATCAGTCCATAGGTTCTGACCTGGAAACGAAGCGTTTTCTTCTGTAGGGCAACCTCCTTAAGAAAACAAATCTAAGGCTACAGAAACTTGATCTAAGCTAGTGGCATAGTGAAGTGGGGGCTGCTTAGCAAGAACTAGAGGCCGTGGAGGTGCAGAAAACACTCTTTCCAATTTCTATGGCCGCACATTCTTGGGTCCTATCATTCGACGGCATTTATCTCTGTAACTTGAGAACGAGCGAGTCCAGAGGCTAGAGTAAGCTTTGAAGGATCTACCAGAGATTGGTTGAGTGATCCTCCACCCCCTTTTCCGGGACTGGCCCATTTCGGGGTCGTTCTATTGATTGACAAGTGGCGTTGGCACAGGTTCTGCTTGTTGCGATCCTCTGGTTGACTGTGGGCTGAATTACCATTGCAGCGGAGCCAAATGTTATGTGTGTGTAGAGGGGTGGAGGATGATGCCTGTGGTCGAGTTTTGTGTGTGTGAGGTTGTCAGGGAATGGGTGGATATTTTGACTGGTTTGTCTCTTGGGAACCATGTTTTTGCTTTCTTTGAAAACAGGTTGTGCATGAGCAAGCGCTCATCTGTTTTCCAGTTGATTCGTATCGGATCTGTCATAATTGTGACTGGAACGTAATGCGCTGCCACCTTATTATGAGCTTCTTTTAAAGAGGTAGTTCACGTGAAAGTGAAAACCCGGTCATCATTTACTCACCCTCGTGTCGTTCCAAACCTGTACACACTTAAAAATAAAGGTGCTTAAAAGGTTCTTCACAGAGATGCCATAGAAGAACCATTTTTGATTCCTCAAAGAAACATTCAGTCAAAGAACCATTTCTTATAATCTGAAGAACCTTCTTTCACCACAAATAACTTTTTGTGAAACAGAAAGGTTCTTCAGATGTTAAAGGTTCTTTATGGAACCATTTAGACAAAGAAAGTTCTTCTATGGCATCGTGAAGCATTTAAGAGTGTATGTGGAACACGAAAGAAGATATGATGAAAAATGTTTTGGCCTAGCATTGAAAGCGAAACGGTGTATTTGAAAATATCATCTTTTGCATCCTGCAGGAAAACAGTGTGAGGGTGAGTAAATGATAGAATTTATGTTTTCCCTTGAACTATCCCCCTGAAAACAGATCAAGCCCTTTTAGATCTTGGCAATGCACCAGAATTCCCTGCTCATGTTGGGCCATCCATGCCGTTGATCTCAGAAGGTCATTCCATGTGATGGGATGTGTTAGAGACAGTTGGAGATGGTCTATATGGTGTTGACCTTTAAAGAGAGAGCTTACTGGATCAGCCCAGTCATCTCCAGCATTGCTTTCCCTCTTTCAAGAGCCGACCCAATGCCTGCACACTTGTTTAAGTGGTAAGACGTTAAGGTCGGTGTAGTATGTGCGTGAAAGAGAGGGCGTGCGTATAAATAGAATTGTCCAGTCTATATGTGCCCATTAATTTGCGCCAGCGCAAACCGTCTTTTGTACTGTCAGATTTGACTAAAGACGCTCAGTGAAGAATTAGCGCTGAAAAAGCGTGGACACAGTTATTTTTGCCCTTGACCTCATTGAATATGCATTTGTAAGAGTTTCCCTTTGAGACGCAAAATTTATGGGAGGATAGAATTCAAATGAATCACATAATGCGTTTTACTAATGCTTGTCAAATTATTGGAATTTGCGCCATTATTTACTTTACTTTATTGTCTGTACAGAGGTTCTGGACAGAAATTCATATTTGGCATAACATACAATAAACAATATACGTACACTTACATATCTCTAAAACACATGAAACACACATTACCCTAATAAAAAAACATGTTTAACGCCCCAAAATAAGCATGTCTTGAACTATTTTGCGCTTGAAATGGCTGCAATTATTGTTGCTAGGAGGAGGCACCACAGAGGGAGAGTATTTTTCCACACGTGTTATATTATTTTGAATGCCAGAAGAACATATTATCCGAACATATCGTTTGCCAAGACATGTTATTTTTAATTTGCTTCAGGAAATAAAAGACGACTTGGAAACCTCATCTAGCAGTCACGCAATACCAGGTCTATCAAAACTTCTAGCAAACCATCATTTTTTGTTCATTTCTTTTCAATGTACTGTGGCTTCTTTTTTCTTTATTCTTTATTTGTGACTATGGTAATTTGCGCTGCGCTTGTTATATTGCGTTGGTCGATATGTAAATGAGATGTTGCGTCTGTGTTGTTTAATTTGCGTGTTGTTAGTAAATCACCCGCAGAAATGTCCCCTACCATCGGTGCTTTTTTGGTATTGCGCTCTCGCGCTAATTTGCCCTGTTTGTTTAGTAAAACTGGCCCATAGTTGTTTGTTTTCCACTTGATAGTAACAAGCACTCATGTTGCTGGAATGTTTGGCTGACAACAAGACACTAGAAACTTGTTTCGTAATGCACGTAAAACTCAGAGCTATGGAAATCTGATTAGTGAATCTGCTCATTCTGGGAAGGATCTGCTCGAGTCTGGCCCGTGCCAGTGGAAATATGGAGGTGTATTACTCGCTTTTATAGTGACACATTTTTCTGGTTTATTATTTATGTTCTTAGCAGATGTTTGTACCTAAAAGACTTTGAAGAAGTGCGTATGTTGTTTCTGGGAATGTTACTAATAGAGATGCACAGTATATCTGTGCAATATCAGTTGTTGGTTAGAATTAATCAGCGTCTGTAGATATTGTATTAATTATGCATGCTTATTTCCCCTAATTTTGCATCTGGATTTCCTTTGCCATCATTTGAAACTCATGTAGAGTTAATTCTTTGAAAAATACATATGAATTTGCTATAGCTCTTAGCTCTTAGTCAGTGACGTAGATTTGTGGGGGAGTGATTAAATAAAGCATTTCAGGAAGGCGTGGACGAGTCTTAACTTCTAGAAAGAATATCTCTTTGGGTTTGAGACTTTAATCTTCGCGACTTTACGTATCTTATATATGCACAAACAGCTTGTAACACTACAAAGACAAAGGAAAACATGAAATTGTCATATGACCCCTTTAAAACATGTTATAACGTTTTGACAGTTTTAAAATTAATGCTGTCAAACGATTAATCGCGATTAATCGCATCCAAAATAAGTTTTTGTTTTGCATATGCGTGTTCTGTGTATATTTATGTATATATTTGAAAATATTTACGTCTATATTTATATTCATATAATTTATATTATAAATAAATAAATATATTTAATATATAAACATAACGTTTTTTCTGAAATATATATGCACACAAAAACATTTATTTTGGATGCAATTAATCATTTGACAGCACTATTTAAAATAAATACCAATTTTTAATACTGTAAATTATAATGTTGTAATAATTCACTTTAAGCATTTATGATTGATTTTCGATTTTTTTTTTTTTTTTTTTTTTAGACAAAATATTGGAATATTTTAGAATATTTTTCTCTCATTTTGTTTTCAAGGCAAAAATGTAATTTTTAATTTTAATTTTCTAATATTTTTCTTAAAATTCACACTTTTTATTGGTGACCATTTTTTCCCTTCTCGCATAGCCTCTGCCACTCTCTCGCCCATTTTTTTCCCCTCTATGAAATATTTTTTTTTTGCGACGAGCGGGCCAGTGCCGTGCCATCGGAGGTGGCATCAGCCATTCCTTGGCGCGGGAGCCCTCGTCTGTTCCAGCGCTCTAATCGCATTCCAGCAGAGGCCCGGCAGCGGCTTGCTCCGCATTCCACAACTCTGGGGGCTTTCCAAGAGCCCTGCGCAGGCATTCCTCTTCGCTGGGACCTTCAAAGAGAGGGAGGGACTTCAAAGGCATTGGTGAGGCTAGGTGTTGATGACTACAATCCTCCCGGGTACAGATTTACCCGCCTCCTGAACTTCAAGAGCGGTTGTGGTAGTATTCTGGCGTGCACTTTTGCCTTCCATGGCCATAAATCATGTCACGTTAACTCTCGACGTATGCTGGATTTATTTTGCACCTAGAGGCTGGCGTATGACAAGCTGAAGTGTGAATGTTGTTGTCATGAGGCTTTCTCACTTTCTCTGATGTGGCACTTTAGACTGAATGGTTCACAGTGGGTGTGAACTGACAGTTGTTGCATGGTGAAAACGGTGTTTTTATTTGTTACGCATTGCGATATCTTGATTTGTAGTTTAATATTATTTTACATTTATGCATTTGGGGGACTCGTTTTCTCCAACGTGACTTGCACTACCGTTCAAAAGTTGAGTTGACCATGAAATAAATGAATATTTTTATTCAGGATTGATCAAAAGTGACAGTAAAGACATTACAAATTCAAATAAATGCTGTTCTTTTTTTTTTCTTTCTATTCATCAAAAAATCCGCAAAAATAATTTCAAACAGAACAAATATTTTCAACATGGATAGTCATAATAAATGTTTTAATAATGGAAAATTCAGCTTTACAGGAATAAGTTATATTTTAAAAATGTATTCAAACAGAGAACAGTTGTTTTAAATTGCAATACTGTTTCACAACATTGCTGTTTTAGTATAGATAAATGCTTCTTAAGAAATCTTAATGACCCCAAACTTTTTAACTCTATAGTTGTACATATTATTAGTTTGTGCATTCTGTGGGAATCAAACCCATGACCTTGACAACGTTAGCATCATGCTCTACATTGCCTGTTTTATTAAAAAGATGTAGAACTCTAAACATCATGAACTACCAATGCCTTTATGCCCTGGAAATTATTCTTAAACATGCCATTTTTCTAATTCTAGATTGTTTAAAACTATTAGCTTGGTTATGTTTGTTTGGCTTTCCTCATGTTCCTGTATTTTGTCGTTCGAGTTGCAGACATTTCCTTAAGAGAGAGAATCATTCTCACGCCATTGATGGTTTCAATCTCTACTCACAGTCTTATAATAGACTCGCCTGTCACTTCCCCTCTGCTAAAGATGTCCTCCCCGGTGGCTCGATGATGCATATTTGAGTCTTTACATGATATTAAGTGTTTGCTCCGGTCTGAATTGCACCATTTGTTTGCTTACGTCGTTGTCAAGGGGACAGCGTGTGAATGGTTTTTCGGGAAGACGGCACAAGACTCTTTTGGCGTTCCTGTGGCTCAAACAGTAGAGGATGACGCCAAGGTCGTAGGTTCGATTCCCAGGGAAGGCCTAAACGGTTCCAATATGTACTTATAAGTGGATAAAGAGTGGCTGACAAATGCTTGAAGTGTGTGCAGATGTCTTGGTTGTGAAGAAAAATGGCTGTACCTGCCATCATAAAAGCAAACCGTCCTTGAAAAGCCACCAGTGCACAAGCTGTTTTCTAAACCTTGAGAAAATCTGAGATGCTTGTGGTTGGTGGTTCATGATGTCACCTCCTTTGCAGTGTGTGTGTGCTACGTCTTGGGTACATATATGTGCTTTCTAGGCAAGAGTTGTTGGAGTCTTTGTTGGCCAGAGGTGACTTTTGCAACTGTCGTTCCATCGGTTTTGTCTAGACGACAAAGGAGAGGAAGTCGCCTCCTTTGAAAAAGGGCCCAGTCTCCCTTTATGAGATAATATTACACCGTCAGAGCAGGCCCCACCTGCAAGGCTTCTCCAGCTGCCACACTGTAACTCTATCTGTGCTCTCTTCAAGGCTGCGATCCCCTTTGAAGTTATTTCCAGTGCTTGGGAAACGAGAAGACACAAGCAATCAGAGCGGCAAGCTCCTCCTCTTTTCTCTCTCTCTCGCTCTCTCTTTTTAAGTGTATTTTTAATATGTTTGGAATTCTGTGTGCTTCAACTCCAAAACTCTTTGAATTTTTTTCCCTTGAATTGATTATTGCGTCTTTTGCAGATCAGAAGCGCATTGCGAAATTATAAATGTCCGACAGCTTTATGGCTGCGGCATGAAGGCGAAAAGGGAGAAGGAGAAAGATAAATAGGCCAGGGCAAGTAGAGGAGAAGCCGTAGGCATCTGTCCCATTCCAGTATTTCACACTCTTCCGATAGACAAACCAGAATAGTCTTGGAGTCTGTGAGTACATCCTCTGTTTGGATAGTAGGTGGGAGTTCAGACGTCCAGCGCCAAAAGGAAACTGGCTGGGTTGCCTTGTGTACCCAATGCGAAGCTCTTCCCGCTATGTGTGGGCATTTGATTACAAGACAGCCTTCCAGTTTTATAGATGAGGAAATGTTGGAGATATGTAGCAGCTGAGAGGGACTGACGGCTACGGCAGGGATCCACGTAGGGTTCAAGAGAGAATGACCTCCTGGTCTACGCCAGAGGGCACGGCTTCGCAACTGATTGACGGCGTTAAGCTACGCTTGCTGGCGTGAAATGCTTTTCTCTCGTAGTGCAAAAACAAGTCCTGTGTGGATGTGGTTGCTTGACTTGCAAACAGAGTACATTTCATGCTTTTTGTTGTATTGACAATTTTTGTCAATATTGTGTCATGTCATAGTCATTCATTTTTAGTGAAGAAAGTGAAAAATTAAACTTCATTTACTAATGTTAATCATCTAAAATTAATGTATATAATTTATAGTGCACTAAATATAAATAATAATGATCATTATTAAATAAGAAATAATTAATACAAGAAAAAATAAATTTAAATATTGTATAATTACTCATTGTGTTGTAGTGTGTAATGTTGTTCATTAGACTTAATTGAAATAAGTTCTGTAAACTCAAAATGTTGTTGTAGTAAGGTGAACTTAAAATGATTGCGTTTTCTAGTTCCCGGCATGCCCGACAACAAGGAAAATAAATGCAGAAATTAAGTGTTATTTTGTGTGTTTTTGCACAAGATTAACATAGAGAGACACAAGTTAGTACTTAAATGTTGTGTTATGTTAAGATTTGCATAGATTTCTGTTATGTTGGTTTTGTAGTGTTACCATTGTGGTGAAGAGTAGAGCCTGTGGTTAGGTTGAGGATGGATAGCAAAACTTAAAGACTATGTATACTGCATGTTGTTTGACTATTTACATGCAAGTGTGTCGTGAGTCTTTTAGATAACTACATTAGCGTGCCAGTGTGCTGTTGCAAACTAGCACTTAACTATAAAGATCTGAATGAATGTGCTGTTTATGGAAGCAAGTTGTATATAATTATCATTGTGATGAGTGGGGTGGGATCATGGAGGTGAGGCTTGGATTGGCTCCCATGGCTCTCAGCCCCGCCCCACTTGTCATAAAAATTTTAAGCTCTACTAACTTAAAAAAAAAAATTGAGTTTGTTTACTCAAATGTTTTGAGTATTCTTAACTTAACTTATCGGGTTTTACAGTGTGTATTAAGGTAAATTAATGCTGATTCACTTACTGATTCCTCACATTGATTGGATTATTTAAAACGCATATTTTGTCTGATTTCTCTTCTTAAAAATGTGCATTGGTAATTTCTTGCAATGCTCATTAACTAAATGTTTTTTCAAAATTCCAGTGATTTTGTTTACGAGTTGCTCAACCAGACAGCGGGTTGGTTAAGCACTCACATCTGTGTGTAAAGAATGTTTCTGGCCTAGATTTTCCTTCAGTGTTCAATATGTTTTTCCTCTACCATGATCTTCTAATTCAGTTTTTATTTGCAAGTTAAACAATGGCTTTATCAAAAATTGCATACTCTCTGAGCAGCTGCTACTTCTGAGCAAGAAAGTACTTTGCAGCCATTACAAAGTAAATTCTATATTTTAAGAACGCGTGTAGTGTGAATTTAACGTGGATGTACTTCATTCACCGTGTTGTCATTGTCACGTGACTTCATTGCAATTCACAAATCTTTTCCCATAGCCTCCTCATAGAAGTAATAGTCTATCCGTAAACTTTTCTAGTCTTTTCACGTTCAAGTCAAACCAAAATTGATTCAGACACATTTCTCACGTTATCACGGTTTATTCGCTATAGTTTTAAATATGGTAATAAAATACGATAAGAACTCAGTTAAACTGTGTCAGAACAAATTCATCTTGATAATGTCAGATAACTTTGATAGAAAGGTATGTAATGAATTCGGTTGAATAGCTGTCAGCTCTGTTAAGTACACAATTAGATAATACCAATTTAGTTCAACCAGTTACCAAGCAATGCTTCATTTTGTTCAGTCTGTGGTGTAAAAAGGTCGCATTAGCAATTAAAGCAAAACATGGTCAGGACAAAGTCTTCTAATAATTTTTGTTCCCAATTTTTGATCAATTTTACTGGTAGTCCACTGTATGAAGAATTTTTGGGTATAATATATCACAGTTTACTTTATTTTGCTATCCTCACTCACAAAAATAATGATAAAAAATGATATCTGGTGTCTGAATAATTTTTGGTTTGACTGTATATCGTATGCGATTTCGGATGCAGCCTGTGTTTTAGCTCTCAGACGTTGGTTATTCTTGATCACTGTATCTTTAGTGCCTCTTCTAAACCCTGTACGCCAGAAGTGTCCCACTCTATCTCTGTCATCCGCCAAAATACAAACCGAGAGGGAAGCCAGCAGCCGTCCGAGGCTCCCGTGCATATGGCGTTCGCTCGGCGCTGAGAATTCCCAGCACTCTTGCTTGTTTGAAAGGCTCTTGGCCTTGTTTGAAAAGCTGCCCTGAGAGCCGCGGCCGAGGACAGAGTTTCTCTAAGTGGCTGCGGGCCCGGGAAGAGGGGGGTTGTGAAGCCCGCTTGTGGCTTTGATCAAATATTCCCCCACCTCTCCTGGCAGGACGCTCTGTTATTCCAGGAACTATTCCGCACTCCCGCGGCAGGAGGCGGAGGCTGGGTGACGGACACAGGGTCAGAACTGGGAACGAGGGAGTTTGGTGAGACCAGCGGCGTGAGGAAAGAGAGGAATTGCCCCTTTTTTTTCCTCCATGAAATCTTCTCAGCTTGAAGTCGATGGACTCGTGGGCTTATTGCCATGAATGATATATATGTGACCCTGGATCACAAAAGCAGTCATAAGTCGCACGGGGTATATTTGTAGCAACAGCCAACAATACATTGTATGGATCAAAATTATCGATTTTTCTTTTATGCCAAAAATCATTAGGATATTAAGTAAAGATCATGTTGTAAATTTCCTACTGTAAGTATATCAAAACTTCATTTTTGATTAGTAATATGCATTGCTAAGAACTTCATCTTGACTTGAACTTTAAAGGCGAGTTTCTCAATATTTAAATTTTTCAGATTCCTAACTATTCAGACAATTGAAAAGCTTATTTATTCAGCTTTCAGATGTTGTTTAAATCTCAGTTTTGAAAAATTGACCCTTATGACTGGTTTTGTGGTCCAGGGTGACACATGTGTCCCGTGTCGGATTATAGATGCGGTTAAATTAGGTTTGTTAGTTTTATACCCACTAATCAGAGGACGTACAGTCAAAGCAACATTTATTCAGACACCTTCAACATTTCTCACATTATCAGTTTATTTAGAAATTGGTAATAAAATACGACGAGTTAAACTGTGTCAGAACAAATTCATCTTGATAATGTCAGATAACTTTGATAGAGAGGTATGTAATGAATTTGGTTGAATTCTGTCAGCTGTTAAATTTAAGTACACAATACAATTTAGCTCAACCAATTACCAAGCAATGCTTCATTTTGTTCATTTTGTTTGGTCCATTAGCAATTAAAGCAAAACACAGGTCAAAGTCTTCGAATAATTTTTTGTCCCACATTTTTATCAATTTACTTCACTGTATGAAGAATTTTTGGGTATAATGTCACAGTTTGCTTTATTTTGCTATCCTCACTTAGATAAATGAACTATAGTGTCCTGCACCCACTAGTAAAAAAAATGTCAAAAATTATATCTGGTGTCTGAATAATTTTTGGTTTGACTGTATGTGTCAGATTACAGTTGTGGTTAAGTAGGTTTGTTACTTTTATACTCGCTAATCAGAGGGCATGAATTAGCTATGAAAAATCTTGGTGTGGGGTTACATGCAGTTGAAGCCAGTGAAAGTGGTTGTAGTGTGGGTTCTGGAGTGGAGTTTGCTAGCAGAGCGTACCCTCGGGCTAGCTGGGCTTTTTGATTGTTGCGGGTGAAATTGATACTGGCCTTGACCTAAATGCCATGCCTGTGGCTGCGACTCATCTGTTCTGTGTTCTCTACTACTGGACCACAGCCACGATCCGTGAACGATTGCTCTGTGTGTACCAACACACTTAGGTCAGCTTCGCCGATAAGAGTGTTTTTAAAACATTTAGGCTACTATCTGCTGGTTTGATTTTAGACCTGCTGTGTTTATTGTCCTTTAGTCTTGCAGCCTTCAGCTGACTTTTTATTTAAACACACGTGGTCATTTATCATCCCATTTGGAGCGGTTTTGTTTAAATGATATAATATTGCGTTTCGGTAATGGCTTCAGGCTTTCCCTCCACATGGGTTTCAGAAGAAGGAAACTATTTACTTGATTTTAAATTGAATTACAATCGTTAAACAAATACATGTTTCCACCAGTTAGAAATATGTCTACCTGCACAGTTTTGTAGGACTGGGTGTTAATACAGATTTACTTAATACAGATTTTTAACTATATAAAAATATGTATATTAGAACTAAAATTACTGAATAGGGCCCTATTACATCCGTTTCATTTGTTCCCATATTCTGTTTTATTTTTTCCAAATTCCATTTTTTTTCCATAATTTTTCAATTAAATTTCATTCACCAAAAAGCATGTTTAATTAATTGAAATCATTACAATATTTAACAGCAGTTTATTAAATGGTTTAGAAAATTTTATTTTTAAGCTCTTTTGACCTTTATTTTTTTGTTTTATTTTTTTGTTTATTTTAATTTTTTTCTCAAATTCAGTTTTATTTTTGCCAAATTCTGTTAATATTAACAATATTAATAATCAAAAGCATCTCTAATTAATTAATAATTATTATTATTTTATTTTAATTCCATGACTTTCCTGTAAATTCTGTAAATTCCGTTTTTATGACTGGATTCCGTGATTCCGTCCACGTTTTCCGCATCTTGGAAATCATAGAGCCCTACTAAAGCACATAAAATTAAAATGATAGCTGAAAATATAAAAATATCTAAAACAAAATATTAATAAATTATATAATTTATCTAAATAATACTAAAATAACATATTTAGCAAGATTTTCGTCTTCCTGTTCATATTATTACGGTATATAGAGATTAATCTTGGGCTTTTAAGAAACAGTATTGGACTCGAGATTAAATGGAAAAAGTCCTACTATTTGGTGCAATGAAAGAAACCAAGCGTGGCCTAATATTTTTATGAGTGTTTTTGATACAAGTTGAAGATGGCCCCCACTGTTATGAATTGGCCCCAGGCAGATGTGTGAACACATACTGCTTTCTTTGAATTGCATGACGCTTTGAACCCCCAACAAGTTTTATCAAACACCATCAACCCATCAGAAGAAAAGCCTAAAACGGGTGCAAGAGAGTTCACAGAGTTCTGCTACCTGGACCGATTCTGTTGAGGAGGCTGAAATACTTGATGATCAAAGCATCAGTGAATTGAGCGTCTGACGAAGTTGGTGTGAGTGGCATTTTGATGGGTTTTTTTGAGATGGGAAAGGTTCTGACCAACTCTAAATCAAGTCGACCCTCATTCAGAGGCGAGGAGGAGAACAAACGGTTTGCGTTTGTCCATCTGTCCTTTTTGCTATTTTTCAAACACTATTCTGAGAAATATTTCAAAGGCTTAGTGTTACCGTTATTAAGAAGGACATGCTTTCCTTTGTACATCTCATCCTTTTATAATTATCATCATCTGTTCGTGCAAGCGAAAGACAAACAAACAAATAAAGGGGGTGAAAAGCAACACATTGGCAGCTGTCCATATTCCATGTATAGAGATAACTTGCATGGCTAGCTCCATTGAGAATCACTTACGCCATTGCAGCACTTTATGTACTGCAGCAATCTGACCGTTTTTATTCCGCTGATGCTTAAGGTGGAAGTGGGTGTGAAGAGTTTGACCGCCTGTCATCATACTGATTCCCACTGTGATTTCAGTGAGAGCACTGCCCATGAAAGGAGATATACACATGTGAACGGCTGTACAAGAGAAGGAGAGATGAGAGGCGCTGAGGGTGGCGGAGCTAAACAAGGGACACCTCTTTTGGTGGTTAAAGAAGAGATGGCTGGGTGCAGTGCAGAATGATGGACAGAAAAGGGAGAGGGAGAGATTGGGGAAAAGTGTGCAGCTGGGCATGCAGCCAGTCGTGGAGGCCTACTGGGGAAATGTGTTGGGGGCTAAGCATGAGTATTGGTGCACGTGTGTTGTAAAATAGGGGTACAACATGCAAATGGTTGCAGTTGTAGTTGAATTTCTCAGTTTTAGTGTGTGATTTTTCTTGCATGATATATTTCAGGTATCGCAAATTGGCCTACCTTATCAATATATTATAATATATACACAATAAACATAAGTTAGGTAGTTGCTTGGGAAGCAATGTCAGCACACTCCAGAAAAGTAGACTAAAATGCATAGGGAAGATGTCTATAAATCTGTCTAGCTACATTGGATGGGCCACTTTTGCGAAACCGCAGCCAAATCCAATGAGCAACCCTCACTAAAATGCAAGGCTCCCATTGAATGCATTCTAGATGGTCACTGATTAGAAAATGCATCGTTCAGCCACAGTATCTTAACATAATCTTACATTTTTGCACGAGAAACTAGGTTAGCCATGGTCACCCTGCCTTAATATGTTGTCAGTTTAAATAAGAAAAAAGCCACAACATCAGCTAACTTTTATGCAAATGTGGAATCCAAGGCCTCTTGGGAGCTGATGTGGCTTTTGATCCCCGAGTTAAGATGATAATCAGCTTTTTCAGACTGGTAATCCAATTTGTTCATTTGGAGCAGCACTTCTTAGCATATTTGCCCAGAAGCTCTCAGCAATGGGCAGGGAACAGGTCAAATCAGTTGTCATGGTGATGTGTGTACATATGTACATACACACATCATGCAAACATGCATACGTGTGTGTGTGTATTTTATATATATATATATATATATATATATATATATATATATATATATATATATATATATATATATATATATGCACCTATATTATCAATATGCACCAATATGTAAAGGAGGTGATTATATCTCTTTATTTTTTCAGATTGAAATCTTTTGCTTGGAATTCTTTTTTCCCTTTTTTTACAATTCAAGGCCAGCAAGGCTTAATCTATCAATCATTTAATATAAAATCCAGCAACATCTCCATGAAATGATTATCTAGTGAAGCTAATAGCACTAATAAAGTAATAAACCGCCATGCTCAGACAATTCATGGCCTCGTTCAGCGCTTATGTAATTCCCAAACAATCTTTAACCTAGTTTTTTTTTTCTTTTATTTTAGGAGGGTTTTATCTCCTGGAAGATTTCCATTGATAAACATTCATGTTGTCAATTTTCAACACATCAAAAGCGCTAGATTTCACACTTAGAACAACTGAAAGATGGCATTTGAGCCAAGAAGAGGGAATCTGATGGTTCGGTGCACACCTAATGACTGTAATTATCATGTCTGCGCCACTTAGACCGTTCAGAGTTTCCACACCTTTGCTGTTTTGCGGGTGTGGCGTGGCACGTCGATGTAGGGCAGTTTATAAAGGAAGTGGAGTTATGGTGCAATGTGTATAATATAGTTATGGCTAAAGGTGCACCTCTGCATGGCATAATACTACAGTGGCCGAGAGAGCTCAACGCGCTGCAAATAGAAAAAACATCTGCAAATTGTGTCAATTTTACAACACACATGCTGCAAATGCTCACAACACAACCAAACAAAGAAACGCACTGCAAATAAAATTCTTTTTGTTTGTGTTGTGAGCATTTGCAGCACCTGCTGTCAAACTGATGAAGGTGTTTTCTTGATTTGCCGATGCTTTTTCTATTTGCATGTTTTCTGAAGTTGCAGCGCGTTAAGATCTCTCGGCCACCGTATAATACAATATGAAACGCTTTCTCTGTAAATTAATTGAGATAAAAAAAAAACTAAATCCATGCATTTCACTTAACCTTTCCTAAAGCTTTCTTTTGTCTTGCAGTCAAGTCTGTGTAACAATTTCCAATCTGTTTTCTAATCTGTCAGAGCGTGTGGCTAGAATTTTATTTTGGATTGAAACATTGAAGGACATTTTCTTTGTCTTTCAGATGCACCCTTTGGGCCTGTGTAACAATAACGATGAAGAGGACTTGTACGAATACGGCTGGGTTGGAGTGGTCAAACTGGAGCAGCCCGAGTTGGACCCCAGCTGCCTTACTGTACTGGGCAAGGTAAGGATGCCACTCAATGTCTTACTGTAGTAGATCAGATCAAAGTTCTGTTCATAAATGTCAATGCAATGTGCATTTAGAGTGACATTTTCCTAAATATGTATTTTGTATCATTATTTGTGCAGATTTTCATGTTGCCTTGCCTGCTGGTCAAAGGCAGTTTTGGCAAAAGTGATTCCACTTTTTTTTTTTTCAAGCCCTGTTGAATGGTTTTGTTGTTTGAGACGGTCGTACAGTACTATCCAAATAGTGTCACCTGATTTGTGGAACTGCTGTGATGTCACATGGTAAAATACTTTCAGTGTGGTGTTGGCTAGCATTGCGCTTTTTAGACACACTGAACAAATCCAGACGCAGATGAAGCGTTTCCTAATTGGCTGAGCTTTCTGCAGTCTCAGGACACCAATATCTATTTGCATGTTTGATCTTTTTATGGGGAAATTTGAAGATTTCCACACATTTATACTCAGCAGGACGCTCTTGCACTAAAACGGCTAAATATTTTCCCATGTCTAATGCTGGAATGGGTTTAACGTTACACATGACACACTCTCCCTTTTGGATTCTGGTGGAGATGTTCTTAAATAACCAGCATTCATTTAGCTTTCTGCTGTCGTCTTATTGGCACATTGGTGCACCCTGTGCAATTTTTAACCGTATTAAGACTTTGTTTTAAGACTGTTTTAAGATCTTTGATTTCTTGAAGCGTGTCATGTCAGTATACTGATTTTCTTGTTGCTTTTATAAGAAAACATTTGCCAAAGAGCATAAAACAGTTTTTTTATTGGCGACACACCTGCATCAGTTAAGCATAAAACCAACACGCATAGCATTCAAAATAAAATTCTGAATATCAGCGGACATGATTTCTGGAAAGTTCACGTAAGGTGAACGGGGGTAAACACATTCCGTTTCTTTTTCTTTCCTAATAATGGGATAGAAAAACATCCTCCCCTCCTTTTGTGCCAGTGCTATAATTAGAGAGTCGGCTGTCATAATCGAGCCTCAGATATAGGCCCGCGCTCAGCTGGGGTTCTCTTTCTAGTCCCGGCATCGGTGTCTGTCCGGTCTCACCAGCATCCCTTTGACCCGCTTGTGCCAGTGTGTCCCTGCTGTGCTGCCCCTGCCCTTATTTTTGTTTTTCTTCTCCTTTCACTGTCTCTTTTATCTTTCCGCTGTTGTCTGTTTTTCTCTGAAAGAAAATCATTCAAGATTTCTAGAAAAATATTAAGCAGCATAGTTGTTTTCAAAATTAATAATAAGAAAAATGACATTCTTTTCCCTCTGGTAAATAAATCAGCGTTTGGGTGAAATGAGTGACCTCGTGATGTTCAGTTATGTTAATGGTTTTGAAACATTTGCATTCTTTCTCTGATGTGGACTTAACACTGTATTAAACGCATGCAATAGGAACGTGATGGCTGTGGTTATGACAGTCAGCATGCATCTTATTTTTTTTTGTCAGCTATTCACATGAACTTTAAAGTATGTGGTGTCTTGCCACATTACTGTATGTTATTTCGTGGAAGAATGCAGATGCTCCCAAACTTTTAACAGTGTTTTTCATTCGGTTTGATTATTTTTATTTTATTTTCTATTTTATTTATGACCTGAACAGGTTTTGTCCAAGACTTTTCTTGATTCCCAATCTGTGTAAATCCACATTTTCGTGGTGATTTGAGTTTATTTGCATAGCGCTTTTCACGATACAAATCATTGCAAAGCAGCTCTACAGTAAGTTTTATGTCTCTACATTATATTTAGGAGTAGGTTATTAGTGGTCACAATGGCAGAAAGTAAGAATCATGCAGTTAGTTACAAATTACATGTAATCAAACAGACGGTGAACGCTATTAACTGCAATAAAACATTGCAATTAAGCAAAATTTGGTAGTTTTATATGTTGTATAACAGTAATTTCTTATCAATTACTGTTCTTTCAACTGAAAAGCTACAAAACTGTCTTCTGATCAACAATACAATGTGACAATTTGATGCAAAGCTGAACTCCTTACCTACAGCAATATGCCGTGTGAAGTGGGTCGCGTGAACGGTTTGTCTTCACTTGAAAGGTTCGTGGCACTCTGCCCTGTGTATATATTTGAGAAAAGGTCACGTAGGCTTCTCCGATTTGTGTAAGGTCTTGACGGAGCTGCCCCGCTGACATGTATATGTACACAGTTTCTTCCTCTGTTTCCGGTCTCTGTCCACAGAGAGCCATCGCTCCGCTCACCTCCCACCTCTCCTGCTTCCTCTCTCATTCCTGCTCATTCTTTTGTTCTGTTGCACCGTTCTTTCTCACCTACACTAGTCTCATCAGTGCATTGTGGATCTTCTCATCGGGAATCCAAGTGTTTATGGATAATTCATGCGTCTGCTTGACCTGATGCCTTGTGCACTGGTTTCCTCAGGAGCCAATAAGAAGCCTGTTTTGAATGGCAGAGGTGTGTGTCATGAATTCCTTCATGATACCTTAAGTGAGCTCTGGTTTTGCTTGTTTTTAATGGCATTACACCAAGATTTTTTTTTTTTTGCATTAGAGAAATTAATGACATTCTTACAAATGTTTAATGGTGTACATTTTAAAAAGCTTTTAATCTTCAGATGTCTAAGTGCAGGAAACTTGTCTCTTATTTGTGTATCGTACACAGATTTTGTTGTTTTTCCTGTGGTGAATGTACTTCATTAATTCCCAGCAGGTCCCTCCTCTTTTAAGGGCTGTCTTGATTTGTTTGTTGGTTGGTTTCTTTCTTTCTCTCTTTTTTGTCTCTTTGCCAGCATGATATCCTTTTTTTTCCAAACAGTGCTCCGCTCTGACACATGCAAAACTGTCTGAGGGGTTCTGTCCTTTCATCTCCCGACCGCATACTGAGTCTTCCCATTCCCATTGCATCAGTCCACATGGCTCTGTGTGTGTGTGTGTGTGTGTATATATTTTGTGCGCGTTTTTGTGACAAATGAGGACATAAATTTGTATAATGACATGGGTCTGACACAGGTATTACAAGGAGAAAGTGACTTATGAGGACATTACCCCATGTCCCCATTTTTCAAAATGCTTATAAATCATACAGAATTAGTTTTTTTGAGAAAGTAAAAATGCACAAAGTTTCCTGTAAGGGGTAGGTTTAGGTGTAGGGTTGGTGTAGGGCAATAGCACATACAGTTTGTACAGTATAAAAACTATGTCCCCACTTTTCACAAAAACTAGCGTGTGTGTATGTATATATGTGTATACAGGTGCTGGTCATATAATTAGAATATCATCAAAAAGTTGATTTATTTCACTAATTCCATTCAGAAAGTGAAACTTGTATATTATATTCATTCATTACACACAGACTGATATATTTCAAATGTTTATTTCTTTTAATTTTGATGATTATAACTGACAACTAAGGAAAATCCCAAATTCAGTATCTCAGAAAATTTGAATATTTACATTTGAGTTTCAATTAATGACCATCCCTACAGTATAAATTCCGGGTATCTCTTGTTCTTTGAAACCACAATAATGGGGAAGACTGCTGACTTGGCAATGATCCAGAAGACGAACATTGACGCCCTCCACAAAGAGGGTAAGTCACAGAGGGTCATTACTGAAAGGTGTGGCTGTTTACAGAGTGCTGTATCAAAGCATATTAAATGCAAAGTTGACTGGAAGGAAGAATTTGGGTAGGAAAAGGTGCACAAGCAACAGGGATGACTGCAAGCTTGAGAATACTGTCAAGCAAAGCTGATTCAAACACTTGGGAGAGCTTCACAAGGAGAGAACTGAAACTGGAGTCAGTGCATCAAGAGTCACCACGCTCAGACGTCTTCAGGAAAAGGGCTACCAAGCCACTTCTGAACCAGAGACAACGTCAGAAGCGTCTTAACTGGGCTGTGGAGAAAAAGAACTGGACTGTTGCTCAGTGGTCCAAAGTCCTCTTTTCAGATGAAAGTAGATTTTGCATTTCATTTTGAAATCAAGGTCCCAGAGTCTGAAGGAAGAGTGGAGAGGCACAGAATCCATGTTGCTTGAAGTCCAGTGTGAAGTTTCCACAGTCAGTGATGATTTGGGCTGCCATGTCATCTGCTGGTGTTGGTCCACTGTGTTTTCTGATGTCCACAGTCAATGCAGACATCTACCAGGAAATTTTAGAGCACTTCATGCTTCCTTCTGCTGACCAACTTTATGGAGATGCAGATTTCATTTTCCAGCAGGACTTGGCACCTGCACACAGTGCCAAAGCAACCAGTATCTGGTTTAAGGACCATGGTATCCCTGTTCTTAATTGGCCAGCAAACTCGCCTGACCTTAACCCCATAGAAAATCTGTGGGGTATTGTGAAGAGGAAGATGCAATATGCCAGACCCAACAATGCAGATGAGCTGAAGGCCACTATCAGAGCAACCTGGGCTCTCATAACACCTGAGCAGTGCCACAGACTGATCGACTCCATGCCACGCCGCATTGCTGCAGTAATTCAGGCAAAAGGAGCCCCAACTAAGTATTGAGTGCTGTACATGCTCATACTTTTCAGTTGGCCAAGATTTCTAAAAATCCTTTCTTTGTATTGGTCTTAAGTAATATTCTAATATTTTGAGATACTGATTTTTGACTTTCATGAGCTGTAAGCTCTAATAAACATTTGAAATATATCAGTCTGTGTGTAATGAATGGATATAATATACAAGTTTCACTTTTTGAATGGAATTAGTGAAATAAATCAACTTTTTGATGATATTCTAATTATATGACCAGCACCTGTATATACTGTATGTATGTGTATATATGTATGTATGTATGTATGTATATGTATATGTGTTTTATTTATTTATTAATAAAAGTATTAATTCCTTTCAGATTTTTTTTTTTTTCTGTCCCCAGACATTTTAACACTAGTGTGTATATAGATATCATTCATTATTTTCCAAGTCTTTTAAAGTCATATAATAGTGTGGAAAAACTGTCATATTGCCTTGAAGATCTTGTCTGACAGCCATAGCCACCATTTTGCTATAAACAGCTCCTTTTGTGTTCCACTGAAGCGAGAAAGTCATACAGGTTTTTGAAAGACATGAGGGTGAGTAAATGATGACAGGTTTCTCATTTATGGGAACTATTCCTTTAAATGTTTATCATTATAACAGTTGTTGTACCTTTGCCCTTAATTCCCTTTCAGAAACTTGTGAAAGCATCTAAGAGCAAGCGTTTGAATCCGTTTCTAGGTGTCCACATGTACAGTTGTGTTCAAAATAAAAGCAAGTAAAGCGCGAAATCCTTATAATAACTTTTACTTCAATACACACAAATGCATTGGGAACATTGCACGTTCTATTCTAAATCAAAACATGAAGAATTATTATATATATTAGGCTGTTCAAAAAATAGCAGTGTCTGCATTTTTCTTTACAAAGTCAAACGTTTACTGTATAAACAGAAAAAAGCTTGAAGATTTAGCTTTCTTGTGAATGACTGAACTAACATTTAGTTGTATAGCCACGGTTTCTGAGAGCTGCTTCACATCTGTGTTGCATGGAGTCTGGCGGCTTTGTATTACAGGTATTCCAGCCCACGACGATACCACAATTCCTCTGCATTTCTTGGTTTCGCCTCAGAAACAGCATTTTTGATGTCACCCCACAAGTTTTCTATTGGATTAAGGTCTGTGCTGGCCACTCCATAACGTTAATCTTGTTGGTCTGGAACCAAGATGCTGCTGGTTTACTGGTGTGTTTGGGGTTGTCGTCTTGTTAAAGCACCCATTTCAAGGGCATTTCCTCTTCGGCATGAGGTAACATAACCTTCTTAAGTATTTTAATGTACTCAAACTGATCCATGATCCCTGGAATGCGATAAATAGGCCCAACACGTAATATGAGAAACATCCCCATATCATGATGACAGTCTTCACAGAGTACTGTGGCTTGAATTCAGTGTTTTGGGGACGTCTGCGGCCCCTAGACTCATAAAGAATAATCTTGCTTCATCAGTCTACCAAATATTGCGCCATTTCTCTTTAGGCCAGTCAATGTGTTCTTTGGCAAATTGTAACCTCTTCATTTTTTTCAATATTGGGACTTTGCGGGGGCTTCTTGCCGATAGCTTGGCTTCACATAGGCGTCTTCTAATCGTTCCAGTACTCACAGGTAGGGATGCACCGGTTGACCGGCCATAAATCGGAACCGGCCGGTTTTTGCTTATAATGTGCGATCGGCAACCGGTCGATTTTTCCGGAAGTGCGCCCGTGTACACAGACTACATTTGTAGGCCTAATCATTCGCGAACATGTAATTTGTGTGGAAGTATTTCGAAATCTGTGCGCAGGACGTGAAGATTGCAATCTGCAATGTCTGCAAAGGACAAGTTAATCGCAGATAAGAGCCGCTTTCCTGCGCTCGCTGAAGTTGCGCGAGCGTACCTGTCCGCGCCCTGCACAAGCATAGACAGTGAACGTTTGTTCAGCTCCGCTTCTCACGTGTTGGATGAGAAACGAAACAGACTAACTTGTGACAAAGCTGAAATGCTTGTTTTTGTAAAGAAGAACTCTTATACACTTTTGAAAAGCCAGAAGTAAACATCGGTTCTGTAAGATATAGGATGATTAGGCCTATTTTTATTTTACCTTAAAATTACATTGACTTAATTTGATTTAAAAGCACCTGCTGTAGCATCTTTGTTTTACTCATTGCACTAAACATTATTTGATTTAACATTTTGGAATAATATATTCATATAGCCAACTTTGTTTTATTTAGTTTCACTGGTAAATACCTTTTTTCTTTATACCAAATTTAAAAATGAAAACAAATGCTGAATGCTGATTAAGTAACATCTTTGTTTGAAGTGTTGAATGTGTTTTGATTGTGCTGTTTGGATTGTGGAACTATGCAGTTGTTGCCTTTAAAATTACATGGTTACAGTTAATGTATTCATTTAAGGCCAGTTTATAGATTCAACCCAATTTAAAAACAAAAGCTAAATGCTTTTGTCAGTACCTGTGTTTGTATTGAATGTAACCTACTTACTGTGCAGTTACTGCTGTTAATTTCAGATGGTTACAGTTATTTTCAATAGCCAAAACCCAGTTTGGCCTGTTAAATAGCCTACCAAATAAACATCTTGTTTATGTATACTTTCATTCTATCTTGTTTGTTGCTTTGATTTAAAAAAAATCGGAAATCGGTATCGAATCGCCGGTTTGCTTGTAAAAATCGGTATCGGAATCGGCCGGTTTGCTTGTAAAAAATCGGTATCGGAATCGGCCATGAAAAATCATGATCGTGCATCACTACTCACAGGTAACTTTAGACTTTCTTTGATGACCCTGGAGCTGATCGTTGGCTGAGTCTTTGCCATTTTGGCTATTCTTCGATCCATTCGAATGGTAGTTTACCGTTTTCTTCCACATCTTTCTGGTTTTGCTTGCCATTTTAAAGCATTTGATATCATTTTAGCTGAGCAGCCTATGATTTTCTGCACTTCTTCATGTTTTCCCCTCTCTAATCAACTTTTTAATCAAAGTATGCTATTCTTTTGAACAATGTCTGGAACGACCCATTTTTCTCAGATTTTGTACACAGTACATTTGCTTCCTTCGTCCTTAAATAAGGGCCACTTGTTTGACACCAGTTTTTTCACAGAATGATTTAACTCTGGAATTAAACTCCACACTGCTATTATTTTGAAGACGCCCTTTTCAATGAATGATTCAGTTACACAGAATCAACAGCATGCATGTCATGACTGTTGGGTCTGTTGGTTTTCTATTACTCTACCACAACTACTAGTAAAATATTTGCCATGTAGAAATATAAGTTCTACCAAAAACAGTGATTGATCTGGTTAGTCGCCTCGATTCAAAACCAGAGAGAGATGAAGCTGCTCCGCTGCAGCAGAGATTTATGTATAGAAACACTATCATTCAAACGTTTAGGCTCAGAATTCTATTTTATTTTATTTTATTTTTCTATTTATCTTATTTTATTTTTCATTATCAGTCAAAAGTGACAATTTTGTAGCAGTGTAAAAGTATATTTCAGATAAATGCTAGTTTTTTTTTTTTTTTTTTAACTTTCAATTCCTCAAAGAATCTTTTTCTTTGAGAATCAAAAAATTATAACTTTTTCTGCGAAAGCAAGTACAACTGTTTTCAACATCTACTTTGAAGCTCAAAATCGATCTTTTTTTTTTTTTCCTTAAATGTTGACATCAGTGTTTAATATTATTTATATACTTTTATAGTATTTATTAATATTTTGTATACGCTTTTATTATTTTCAGTTTTCATTTTACTTTTGAAAAATTTGTTTTGATATGTACTACTTGTAATTTTTTTTAATTATTATTTTTTATATATATATGTGACCCTGGAGCACAAAAGCAGTCATAAGTTGTGCAGGTATATTTGTAGCAATAGCCAAAAATGCATTCTGTGAGTCAAAATTATTGATTTTTCTTTTATGCCAAAAATCATTAGGATATTTAAGTAAAGATCATGTTCCATGAAGATATTTAGTAAATTTCCTACTGTAAATACATCATAACTTAATTTTTGATTAGTAATATGCATTGCTAAGAACTTAATTTGAACAACTTTAAAGACAATTTTCTCAATATTTAGATTTTTTTGCACCCTCAGATTTTCAAATAGTTGTATCTCGGCCAAATATTGTCTGATCCTAACAAACATACATACGTCAATGGAAAGCTTATTTATCCAGCTTTCAGATGGTGTATAACCCTTATGACTGGTTTTGTGGTCCAGGGTCACACACAGATTGAATTTATTTTCCAATTTCCATTGAAGTTTTTCATGTAATATTTATATTTTGTTTTATTTTAGTTCAAGTTCAGTTTTAGTTCAATTGATGAAAAGTAGTTTTTTAATAGTTATGGATATAGAAATATCAGCATACATCTTTTAATGGTGACTCATTGGGTTTTGGTTATTAGCACGCACACCATCTAGAAGTAGCAGGAGCGGGTGGGGTGCGGGGGACGCTCAGCGTTTTTGAAGCGCGGAGCGCCGATGGGGCCCTAGCTCTGGGGTTTCTCTTTTATGTTTGTGTATGCCTCAACTTGCTGATATTATCTCACTGGGTTTTCCTTTGCTTGGTGTCAAAGGTTCTCTCCCAGTGGGCGGAGCTTCTTCCGATTGGCCGGCAGGTTTCTGTCCCTCCGTGAGTATGAAATCATGGCTTTGGAACCCACTGAGTGAGTTGCCATGGCCACTGGGAAGCTCCCTGTGTCATGTGTTTCAAAGTGAACCGAGGCCTGGCAGAATTACCCAGCCTTCAATGGGAGGCAAAATGACCATTATTAGACTTCACAGTCCTGGCCCTCTATTTAAAGAGAGAAGAAAAGAAACCCGGGGAGCTTAAGACAAGGGCTGGAGGAGAAGCGAGCGGAGGGGAACGCGAGAGAGGGAGACGGATAAGCCGCCAGGGAAAATGTCGTGGCGGTATCTCGGTTCAAAGAGCTCCCCCAGGAAGTATTTTGTTTTAGTGTTTACAAGAGAATGAAAATCAAAGACTTTGCAAATCACCTGTGGATTTTTCCCAAACGAATCGCACCGAATACACGTAACGCGTCACTTTAAGTGTGTTGCCGCGAACAGAGCGTGTAATGTTGTGTCTGCCAGATGCGGTAATAGTATGTGTGTGTTTCTCTTTGAACGCCGTGCCACGCTGGGATGGGCTGAGCCACTTGGCGGGCTTTTTTTTTCCTCCTTCTTCCACTTTTCCTTTCATGGATTAAGTTCCATCCTGGAGTTTTAAGACTCTTTTATGCTCCGGAGGGGGGTGGTATCTGTGCGTGTGAGGAGGGCTTGTGTAAAGGGGTCAGCTGTGAGTGACTTGGAGGGCTACAGAAAAAGAGAAGGGAGAAGAAAGCGTTAGCACACCTGCTAATTGAGAGGAAGTTGAGGACTTGGCGGAGGGGGGCGAGGGAAACGAAGGATTGAGAGAAAAGGAGAGGAACAGTCGTAGTCCATGAGAGGGAGATGCAGAGCAGAAAAAACAGGCTAGAGGACATTTGTTTGCTATGTTTCTTTTTAAATCAAAATTGACTGCACTTACACTGCTGTTCAAAAGTTTGGGATCGTTTTTTTGAAGAAGCATCTTATGCTTATCAAGGCTTTTTTAATCCGTTTAACACATCCTTGCTGAATAAAAGAATTAATTTCTTTAAAAAAAAAAAATGACTGACCCCAAACTTTTGAATGGTAGTGTAACACTTTTTAACTCTTTATTCATCAAAGTATCCTGAAAAAAGTATCACACGTCCCAAAAAATATTAAGCAGCACAACTGTTTCCAACATTGATTATAAATCAGCATATTAGAGTGATTTCTGAAGGATCGTGTGACACTGAAGACTGGAGTAATGATGCTGAAAATTCTGCATTATTTCACAGGAATAAATTGTATTTTAAAGTATATTAAAATAGAAAATTGTTATTTTAAATTGCAATAATATTAAAGAAAAAACAATGTGGTATTTTTGATCAAATAAATGCAGCCTTGATGAGTATAAGAAACTTCTTTAAAAAAAACATTAAAAATCTTACTTATCCCAAACTTCTTAACATTTAAAAAAAAAAAAAAAAAAAAAAATCTTCATTTGGCTTTCCCAGATGAACAAAAGCTTCTGAAACACATGACGGTACGTAAATGACAATTTTAGTTTTTTGTTGAATTAGAGTGTCCAATGAATTCTTTATCAAATAACGGTCACTTCTGTGTGAAACAGGATATTGAACAAGAGAAAAAAAAAAAAAAAAAGATTAACTGGTAGAATAAGGCGCTGAGGTCAGAGGTCAGGGGACACTGTCAAAACACACTGACAAAACATCTACCAGATGCATAACTGTAAATCATTTAATATCATGAGAACTCGTATTTTGATTTTGTTAATGAAACCTGAGATTTCTGTCCCTCCACTGAAAGTCCATTCCACCTTGACAATAACTTAATAAAGGTTAATAAAAAAATAAAGGTTCCAAAAAGAGGTTTTCACTGCCATGCAGGCGAATCATTTTGGGAAACTTTCAGTGAACCATTTTTTTTTCTTAAGCCAGGCTCATACTGAGCGATTTTTATTTATTTTTTTTTCTCAATAGTCCTTTATGATTGTTGCTTGTCAGACTGTACGAACATGATGATGATCATGTCACACTGGGACCTCAGTTGTTATTAACATCAGACTGTACGACAAGACGCATTAAAAACGGGTGCGTGAAGACAGTTTAATGTTCATCGTAGGAGATGTCACTGCAGGACTGTGTGCCAAATCTTCTGACACTACCAGAATTTAAGCCACTAACAACCATTAATCTGCTGTTGGTGAACATGTCAAACCAGCGATCAGAGACTACAGATTTTAGCCAAGGATTATAGGAATCTTTTAGGATTTTCAAAATTTGTCTCAGACCACCAAATTAAAGCTGGGCTTTAGTCTGAAGAACATTTTGATAATCAAATTAAACTTTTTCCATTATAAAGTACCTTTTGTTCAATGGAAGGTTTTCATGGATGTTAAAGATTCTTTATGGATTCACAGATGCCAACAAAGAACCTTTATTTTATTTTCAAAAAGTTTGAAAAGAGAAGCTCAAATGTTTGAAGTAACCCATTAAACGGATCATTTAATCCAAACCTGTATGACTCCCTTTTCTTCAACCTAGCCATTGGTGTTCAATAAATCAAAAAATAAAATAATAAATAAACTTTTGAAATATCTTCTGTGTTAAAAAAAAAAAAAACTTGGAAAATATAAACAATTTGGGTGAACGACCCTCCGAACTTGACACAGATGATTCTCCTAAAATTCCCGAGGAGAAATAAAACGAGCTGATTGCTGTCGTAAAAATCTGGAGCTGTAAAAATAAGGACAGCAGATCATTTGGTCTTGTAAGAATCTAATGAGAAATAGTTTTGCAGAATCTTTTGTGGCAAATGTGAGGGTGGTTTGTGAGGCTGGAACTCTAGACGAGTCGTGTGAGATTACCAGGGCCTCTGGGAATCTCTGCAGGAGCCTTAAGTCTCCGTGTGCACTCCATTTAATCTCATTGCCATCTAGGAGAAACAATTGAGACGTTAAGCAGATCTCATGTGCGATTTCTTTCCTGCGGCAGGGCTGGACTGGAGAACACACCTGGTAGCCTCAGGTGCTTGTGTGTCAGGTGAAGATACGGCTGGTGAAGTGTGAGACGTGTGAGCGCAGGGAGGGATTGTGGGCGGTTGAATTACAGAAGGGACAATAGAGCAAGAAGGAGAGTTCTTCTCCTGTTTCCTGCTCTCTCATACAGAACAGCCTTGAGAAAGATGAATGAATGAGAGGCCGAGGTGGACAAAACAGAATGAACGTGTGAGAGGAAGCGAGGAGTTTCCATCAGATTCCTTCTTCCTTCATTGAAAGAGAGACACCCCGTTTTTTTTCTACTTGTATCAAAGTGCTACCCCCCTGTTAAAAATCATTGAAGTCTTCTGGTAAATCCCCCCTGCTGCAAGGGTTAATCTAAGCGCTGGAAAGCCGTTGTGGTGTAGTATAGGCCGAGTCTAAACCTGCTGTTCTGTTTGCCCGGGGAGAAACGCAGCTCACCAAATGCAGATCCCATTACAAAGACGCAGACGCACACACAGTGTCTCCTTCACTCATACACACACACTCACTCGTGAAGCTTAGCTCAAATATACCCCACACACACACACACAGAGCCACTTCAAGGGAAGGTTAGATTAGAGAGGTATGAAGGCAGAGAGCTCATGCTCCTTTAATTAAAGTCATTGGTATTCAGCTGTCCTCAATCACTGCAGCGCATGAGCAGCTCTGAACTGATGACTCCACGCTGGCTGATGCTCTTCAATCAGAGGCCCAATTCTGTTGCATTTCATTTAATGAATAATTTAACACATAATTTAATGCCTATTTGCATTTATTTCTTTGTTTATTTTTCTTTTAATATGTTTTATACATTAAGACTTGTTTTTATATATATATATATATATATATAATATATATAAATTATTACAAGGGTCATGTGTAAATGCCTCTAGTTTTATTTTATAATTTTATTTTGTTTTATTTTATTGCTATTTTTATTGCATTTTTTAATACAATTAAACGTTTGAATTGACACATTTTGTAAATTTACATTGCCTCTCGTTCATTATGCTCCAGTATTAATTAATTAATGTTTTCGATTTATTGCCTACCCCTGATTTTTATTTATTTTTATTTTTTTATTACTTTGTGTTCTGTTTAGATCTGTAGTAGACTTCGTGTCAGGGTCTTGATGGTGACATGTTTATTGTGCAATTAATAACTTTTTTTGTAAAATCAACAGTAAAAACATTAGGGTTACGTGTAAATTCTATTTTATTTTTATTTTATTTTAGATTTTATTTTATGATTTATTTTATTGCCATTTTGATCAATAACAATAATAATCAGAGGCTGCATCATTGTTATTTTTAGAGATTTGTTTAATACAATAAAACCTTTGAATTTATATATTTTGTAAATTTACATTTGCCTCTCGTTCATTATGCTTCAGTATTTATTTATTCGATATATTGCCTACCCCTGATATTATTATTATTATTTTTATTACTTTATGGTCTGTTTAGATCTGTAGCAGTAGTAGACTTCATGTCAGGGTCTTAATGGTGGTGGCATGGTTATTTTGCAGTTATTATATTACTTTCTTTGCAAAATCAAATAAGCAAAACAGATTTAAGGTTACCATGGTAATGTGTGAATGCCTCTAGTTCATTTTTGTATTGTCAGACATCCTGTGACTTTTGTTTGGGTTCTGTGGTAATTCATTTGTGTGTAATTTTATTTCAGTGCATGGCATGGCTATAATAAAAAGATTAGGAAACAATCTATTAGAACATTTAAGTATGTCTGTGGGTTTTTAGCATAGTTCTGGTGATTGTAAAGATAGCGCAGATGCTGACCTCTTTGGGACGCCACATTTTTAAACTCTCGGTGACCCTGGGCAGCCCTTTGTGTCTGATTGTCTTAAGACCGTGTCAGCAAAGCATCTCCCTCAGTGTTAACCTTATTAAAGCTAACTTATGCGTGTGTGTATGTTTGCCTCGTGCTGCGGTACGCTTATTAAATCTAGACTCGTCTGGATTGAGTTATCACCGACAAGGAATCCGCAGCTCACTTACTTGATAATGACTCTTCGGTGAAAGCTCTGAATGCTGCACTGTACCGAGCAAGAGCATTTCACATCCATTTAAAACAAATCCGAATGATGTATTAGACATTGTTGAGCCTTTCAGAAATGCAGTTAGCTTCACTTTTCCCCTTAACAGCTACAGGGACAAGCTGTGCCGGCAAAACTGCCATGACAGCTTTTCAAATGCAGCTATTTCTATTTCTTAGTGCATTTCTAAGCCTCTTTGTGGTTGTAAGTTTGAAGATGTCAGCTCCACAGCTTTACAGGCTTTTTAAAGTCATGAAATCAAAAATTTTTTTTTTTTGATAGCGATTTCCTGGTTTTATTGTGAATGATGCATCAACACGTATTGAAATGCATTTACATACACAATATATCTTGCATGCATAGTCTTTCATAAAAATGGTTGAATTATTTGATAATTTGTTAACCAATTACTTAGTTAGGCATTGTTTTAGCAAACTCTCGTTTGGTCTGACTGTATTCTCATTTATAACACCCACTTTTTATTATTCATTTAGTTCAATGGATAAAACTCCCATTGTACAGTTTATTTGTTTGTAACTGTGGAAGCTTGTTTCTACCATGGGATTAAAGAATAAAAAAAGGAAATGTTTAACTGTTAATTCTGAGAAGAAAAGTCTGAATGGTAAGATATCAACTTGAAATTGCAAGAAAAAAGTCAAAAGTTGCGGTTACCTTTTTTATTTTTTAATTCTGTGATGGAAAGAAAATAACTCGGACACAAACTCAGAATCGTGAGAAAAGTCAGACATAATTTTCGAGAAAAAGTTTTTATATCTCACAAATTGTGACTTGTGAGAAGTCTGAAATATATATTTCGCAATTCTGACTTGTGAGAAGTCAGTGTTGTAAGTTATAAACTCAATTGCGAGAAAATAGTCTGAATATTGAGAGAAGAAGTGACTTTTATTTGTATTTTCTTTTGTCTGGTGGCGTAAATAAGCTTCCATTCATTCTCAGAAATAAAGGTACAAAAGCTGTCACTGGAGCGGTACCTTTTCAAAAGGTATACGTTTGTACCTAAAGGGTCCATTTTGGTACCTTAAAGGTACATATTAGTACTTAAAGTGTACATATTAGAACCTAATAGGTACAAAAGTGTACCTTTTTGAAAAGGTACCACCCCAGTGACAGCTTTTGTACCTTTATTTCTGAGAGTGTAGGTAACTGTCGTTTTACTGTATAATGGGTTGGAAACTGCAATTTATGTCGACTTTAAACTTGCCCTAAAATGTGTTTTCTTTCAAAACTCTTGCAACATACCTCACCTCAAATTTGGTATGGAAAGGAGAAAGAAAAGACAGGACTGTTTACTTTTCCTGTGCATGGTTACGACTGGAAAACTGGTATAAAAACAAAATATACACCCAAAAAGAAAGCGAGAGGAAAGCAAAAAAACCAGGGGGAAATTTAATTAGCGGTTGTCCATCCTGAGGCGCAGGAATTGCAGTCACCAGAGTTAGCGGGAAGCCGATGGGCTTTAAATTAGTGGCTGCGTTTTTTGACTGATCTTTGAGTGCAGGGAAAGGAAAGAAAGGGGGAAGAGCCTTGAGAATGATAAATGGAGAAGAGGGCAATTTTACGACCCCTCAGGAAGTTGCTGCCATAGCAAAGAACCAAAGCTGGAGTTCATTCTATTAATGATGAAATAATGAACAGAGATTCTCCCAATAACATCACCAGGCTCGCCGTCGATGGATCTAGCGGGTATCATCTGGGGAGGAACATTCAGTTCTTCCAAATCAGCTCCGTTTGATTGCATTCATCCGCATGCAGCTGTTGAATGAGAAGAAATCCTTGTGGCATCCACCAGAGCTAATATGCTAGTGATATATAGGGGTTTTGTGGCAGGAAACATTAACCCGCTTTGAAAATAGGGGTTGAAAGCAAATTGAAAGTCTGTTTGTTTAGGCCTGGTTTAGTCTTCAGTTCAGTCGTCGTCGTCCCCCATATTTTGATTGTAATTATTGCTATAGTTGAGCTGCTGGCACAACTATAAACCAATGAGAGCATTTGGGATGGGTGCAGAGATCACATGAACGAAGCATCAACATTCATAATAAACCACTGTTCACTGTTATTTTTAACAGAAAAGAATGCAACGGCCTCATAATCACGACTTCATAAGTGGGAAATAGGAAGTTTCTATAAAACTTGTTGTTCTATAAAATAATATTAAAACAAACTATAAAATATTTTCCACAAAACCGTTAATGCCCTGGCAGTGGCTAATAGCTTGTTTTATATTTAATTTGATTACGTTAATGTTATAAGTTGAGATTTACAAGAAGTATTTTAACTGCTACTATGTAAAAGGAACAAACTTGTTTGAAAAAAACTTGTTTTAAGTGTTTGCAAACCAAATGTTATTGCACTTTTGTTCATATAGCAGTACTTGTAAATGAAAAAAAGTGCACAATACACTACTTTTGAATGCATTATTGAATTTTGTGCATAATGCAATTAACCGCAGACAATCATGCGATTAATCGCGATGAAAAATTAATCGTTGCCCAGCACTATGTATGTATGTATGTATGTATATGTGTGTGTGTGTGTGCACGTTTTGTGACAGATGAGGACATAAATTTGTATAATGACAAGGGTATGACAGGTATTACAAGGAGAAGGTGACTTTTCAGGACATTACTCCATGTCTCCACTTTTCAAAACGCTTATAAATCACACAGAATTTAGTGTATTGAAAATCTGAAATAGCAGAAAGTTTCCTGTAAGGGGTAGGTTTAGGTGTAGGGTGTGTGTGTGTATGTATGTATGTATGTATGTCTGTGTGTGTGTGTGTGTGTGTATGTACGTCAGGGGAGCTTCCTCCGAGGAGGCAAGGGAGGCAGTGTCTCCTCCAAAAAATTCATTCATGAGACAAAAATTCATAGTACAAAAAATGAGATGGTTTTAATAAATAGAATAGCCTTTTAATTACATTGCTACTGTAAAATACAATATAGATTTTTATCCTGGTAGTGTAAGTAATGTTTATTTAACCAAGAAAATGTGACTGGGCCAGGAATTTACATTTTAACTTAAAAAAAAAAAAAAAACACCACTGAACACTGGTATGTGTATACGTGTGTGTGTGTGTGTGTGTGTGTGTGAGATGTGTATTTTATATATATCTAGTAGTCACATTGCCGTACTTTTTGTTTAGCCATACTTTGGATGAAGAAATTAAAACGTTTTGTTATAAATTGCTGATTAGCAGATGCATCTCTGTTTGCTTTTTTCTATAAAAGTAACTGTCCTCTGAGTTGTTATTTGGCTGCACAGTTGCAGGGCCTCGTATTTGCCTCGTGACAGAGTCAGTCCCTTTGCTGGGTGCCCCTCACTCACTCACACACACACACACACACACACACACACACACATTCTCTCTCACCATGTGCAAGTGTAATTTCTGGTTACGCAACAGGAGCTGGGAGTGATGATAGATTTTGTAAGAGCAGAGAAAGTGAAAGGCTGACTGGAAATTATTATATTATGCTTGTTTGATGAAATCAATGCATTGAGCAGGAAGAAAAGACATTTATATACTTGTGTAAAAAAAAAAAAAAAAACTTGTGTAGCAGTAAAAGAAATGAATGGCAGCTTTATTCACCTGAACTCGAGTGTGCATTTTATAAACAGCACACCCCTAAAGTTGACTAATTAACAGGTGAATGTTCCCTCTGTGAAACAGCGTCATAAAACATTGTTAATTAGCTGTAAAATGCATTATGTCATTATGAGGTTATTTTGAAGTTATTAAGACCACTTACCTGATCCTAGCCTTATCTTTTCAATCCTTTAAACTGTTATGGTCTCAGAGCAGGTCTGGACAAGAAGCTGACCTGTAGTCCAGGGTCTTCTGGTGCCTTCTCTGAAATTATCCTATATTAGTTCTGCACTAATTATCAGGGGCCTCCGGTGAGACGGGCATCTCAGTGAGGTCGCTGCGTCCACGGACCGGGCCAAAATCAAGACCTGTGACAGTGAGATGACATGTTATTAAGACTCTTTTACTTGTTGTCTTTAAAGAGAATGCTTCTAGCAATGTGGCTTTTTGTGTGCTTCTAGCTTTAGTGACATTGTGTCCATCTGTTTCATGTAAAAGCTAGTTTACGTCTCCTATGTGAACTTTAAGTTATGCCATTAAACGAGCAGTTTAAATAATTAAGTGGCAGAGACTTAAGGACATTAAGTAGTTAGCCAAAAGATCAATTTAGACACTTTCAGTGATGATAAAGGATGCTTGTGAATAAAAGATTCGGGGGTGTACATACATTATATTCATTAGAAAAATGCTTATTTGCTGATTTTTCTCATGTGTCTGCCAAATGCATAAATAAATGCATAAATTCTGAATAATTAAATAAAATGAAAAACTCTATACAGAGTTATTTTTCTATCTAAATTCTTTTTTTTTTTCCTCAAACAATTTTGTGTTCTTCCAGGCAGTTTAATTTAGCACTAGGTTTATGCTGTGATTTGTGTGACTACATGACTTTTACAAGCTTCATAAACATTTTTCACCCATAAAAATAGTTTTAAATTGTAACACGCTGTACTCATGGTTGCTGTAAAAACGCAGCCGTTGTTGCTTAATGGACTCTTTTGTCCATAAGACAAGTATTAAACCATAAGGGTAAGCGTGAGTTCAAGTTAAGGGTTCCAGCTTGTTGGCAGCAAGTTTTGCGTGGCGTGTTTACACAGCTTCGAAGAAATACGATTTAGTGCAATACGGATAGTGTGCTACTCTGTTCACCATGGTAACAAATATATGTGACCCTGGACCACAAAAGCAGTCTTAAGTTGCTGGGGTATATTTGTAGCAATAGCCAAAAATACATTGCATGGGTCAAACTATTGATTTTTCTTTTATGCAAAAAATCATTAGGATATTAAGATCATGTTCCATGAAGATATTTTGTAAATTTCCTACTGTAAATATATCAAAACTTAATTTTTGATTAGTAATATGCATTGCTAAGAACTTAATTTGGACAACTTTTAAAGCGATTTTCTTAATATTTTGATTTTTTTTGCACCCTCAGATTCCAGATTTTCAAATAGTTGTATCTCAGCCACATATTATCTGATCCTAACAAACCATACATCAATGGAAGATTATTTATTCGGCTTTCAGATGATGTATAAATCTCAATTTCCAAAAATTGACCCTTATGGCTGGTTTTGTGGTCCAGGGTTACATATAAGGAAATGGTGCTTTACAATGTAAAACAAAAATTCCATCATTTTTACAAAACAATTTTGGCAGCTGTGGTTCCTAGAATCATTTTGTAAAAAAAAATACAGAGAAACTGTAAACACAGTATAATTTTACAGTATAAAACTCTAATTCACAAACAAGAAAACTGGAATGAAAACCAGTAAATTCAACGACGCACACTGCTATTAAAATCTGTTTTGTACTTTTAACATATACTGACAACCACTATAATAATAGTGGTAAAAAAGAAAGCCATATGAAGAATCAAAGTTCATCACAAGTAGCTTTTCCACAAGCTGAAGTATATATTAATATACAGAAGTTGCACAGAGTCATTCATGCAAACGCAAAACACTTAAAAAATGCAATAAGCATTCATTAAACGACAGATGTAACAAAACCCTAATGTACTGATAACAAACATGATTATTTAAACAAAATACTTTCAAATGTGTCAATGCAGGGAATTCTGGAAATATCAGTTTATGACTTATGTGTAAATTATGTGTTGATTTGTTGTTTTTTTACTTCTAAAAACTGTACAATTAACAGCATTTTACTGTAAAATTACATGAAATGTCTGGTTAGATCTTTTACAGTTTTTCCCTGTATGTATTACAGGAACTTACTGTTAATATTTAAAAAATTTTTTTTTTTTTTTTTACAATATTTTTACAGTTAAAATTACCCTTTTTTTTTATGCAAAGAAATCGACATGTACAATGATGGTATTCTCTATAGTACTTTGGAATAGCATTATAGACCACAATATAGTGATCAATCAGTTCTAAGGTATGTATATATTAATGCAATGCCTGTACCACATTAGCGCAGTACTTTTTGCAGTGATTTTAAAAGCACCATATTATACCAGCAACCTCAGGCAGTTAATTAAGTCATATTTGTGGGTGTTTTTACTTTGTGTACCTTACATTTTAGGTAAATTCGATGTAAAATTCTTATGTTTCTGTTTTCCACTTAAACATGCGCACTGACGCAAGTCAACAGCAGAAATATAAAGCAAAAGAGCAGCTCTAGCCTGTGTCTATTCAGCGTTAAGTGTTGTGGTTCTAGTAAGGACCTCAGTGTAAACTTGAGCTAAGTGTGTTGTTTGGGTTTTCATGTGAAGTGTAGCCCAGGCAAACCCAGACTGTGAGAAACCAAGCAGGCACAGTTCTGTCCTTGGATGCTTATTTTGTTTTCTCCTTTTTGCTATTTCCTTTTTTCCCTGCAAGAATCTAAGACTTGCCTAAATAATGTCTTGGCACTTACAGAGAAAATGAAGGGTGATTAAAAAAAAATCTCACCACATGTAAGTAAACTCTAAATGAGGAAAGTATGCCTTTATCTTTGAGGAAACCCAAAGGCCAGAAGGCAACCTGAAATTACAGCGTAATGGCAGAGCTTTGCTTTCTGAGGACTTAATTACTTTAATTATAGCGATGCAGAGAGTGAGTGAGTGAGTGTGTAGGATTGCTGAGATATAAAAAGGGGTGAGGAGGAGAAATCAAGAGGGAAAATTGCAAAAAGATTGGAGAGATGATTGCTTCAAGGGTCTATAAATTTGACTTTTGACCAGCTGGACATCACGAGTCACTTTTGCACAAGTTGATGTAGAGCTTTCTAGCAATTGTACATTTGTTGCAACTTCAACTGTATCTTGCATCCAGTAGTACATTTATTTTTACTAAAGTAAAGGTACAGTAACAGGATCTTCTTAGGGCTCTATGATTTCTGCTATGCAAAAAATGCGGATGGAATCATGGAATACAGACATAAAAATGAAATTCATTGAATAACTTGGAATAACTAGCTAATTTTGGATGAATAAATCAAAAGTAGGCCTGTAATCGTAATCAAATCATGACATGGACTATTGTCTATGAATATTAAAGTGCAAAGAGATTTTAAGTATGAAGTCTGCATGTCTCTGTGTGAATGAGTAGCTTTTTTTTCTTCTCTCCAGCATCTGGAAATTTAAAAAAAAAATGTTCTTTCGAAACCTGGAAGGCTCATGTAAATTTTATATTGATTTACCTTTTTTTTTCTGGTTATGCTCAGCTCAAAAAGATTTCATTGACTAGAATTGCTCTTTATGAGTGCAGTTGCTATAAAAGTATTTTTAATGATCAGAACAGTTATGGAAATTCATAAGTTGAATGTGGTGGGAATGTTGCATTTCATTCAAAACACTTTTCAATGCACCAGAAAACTGTGACTCTGGTTATCGGATCATAAATGATATTACCAGACAGTTTTATATTTAAAAAGATTTTTAAGTAGCCCCCTTAACAGTGTTTTTTTTTTTTTTTTTTCAGTCACTGAGATAATATAGATATAGATACTATTATATTATAGTTTTTATTTTTTGTCACTTTATTTTTAAAGTTTTTGTAATTTTGTTGCTTTTTTTTTTTTTTTTTTTTTTACTACTAGTTACTGTCCATATGTATTTTTATATCAGTTTTAGTTTAACTACATTCAAGTAAATTAAGTAAAATTGTTGTATTAAGTAAATTAAGTTCAACTAAATGAAAATGAGACATGTCTTAGCAGCTGATATAAAGTAAGGTTTTAAAGGTTTTTTTTTATTTTACTTCAATTAACACTTTTTTTTTTTTTTTTTTTTTTATGGTTCAGAAGTAGCTTTAATGTAGTGAGAAGTAGCTCGTAGTGTAGCGAACTACTTATTCAAAAGAGTAGCTTCAGTTTCAAAGCAGCTTCCCCAGCACTGCTGGAGGGGTTTGTGTGTGTGACACCTGAACAAGGTGTGTGGGGGGGGTTGCTTGGTGGTCTTTGGTTCGTCTTAAGAAGCTTTTTTTTTTTTTTCCTCTCATTAGGCAAGTTGCTACATCACAGCACTCGCTCAAAGTAGAATCCACGTCTCTTTCTTTTGCCTTGTTCCACACGTGCACACTCTCTAACTCCGTCGCTTTCTCTCTCTCTCATTCTTTCAGCCAGCCACCGCTCTCCCAAACCCTAATTTTCTTCCTAAAGCTCTTTTATTCAGCGCTATTAATAATTTCCTGAAATTGCCATCTTCAAAAGAGCCGAAACACAGCTGAAGCACATTGATGTGAAGCAAACAAGGTAGAGCCGTGAGAGTTCAGTCTGTTTCCGCATTCCTGTGGATCAGTCAATCAGCTAAACGGTAGTATGAATTTAAATGTTGACAAGACATAAACAGTCATTAACTTCCACTTCGTTTTCATCTCTCAAGGTGTTCCCTCATCCAGCGTCCAGTGAATCCCATTGGATTCTCTCAAGTCTTCCTCGTTTCAGTGTTTACCGAGCATGTTCACTTTTAAATGAAAATTACAAAGAGACTCTAAATTATGTCTTGGGGCATAGTGAAAATATTGCAGTAACAAAATAAGAATATTGTGACTCTTATCTTTTATAATGCCTTTTCTTCCCTTGATTTTTAATTATTATTATTATTATTATTATTTTTTTTTTTATACATTTATTTTTTTTAATTTTTTTTATCAATGCAGAATAACATTACAGATGCTCTACATTCAGGCTTCTAGCCAATGTCTAATTTGCAGCCCCAGTCTCTGG